>NC_041354.1:14820721-14910591 GCF_004354835.1 Perca flavescens
TACGTATCTAGATACATGGGCTACGATGTGGTTCAGGGACAATTTTTTTTTTTTTTAAAGACATTTTTTCTTAGGCCTTTGACAGGACAGCCGAAGACATGCGAGGGGGGAATGACACACAGCAAAGGGCCGCAGGCCAGAGTCGAACCAGGGCCCGGCGCGTCGAGGAGCAAACCCCTGCACATGGGTGCCCGTCCCACCAACCAAGCCATCCGGGCGCCCAACGATACAGTTTAATATGAAACGATTCAGTGCGATTCGATTTGATCCGTGCTATACGATGAGCTACGATTCAGTCTGATAGATACAGTTAATCATTTTTTTAATTTACACGCATTCATTTCCCATTATCAACTTAAAAATAAGCCAATTCTAAAAAGGAAGCATTGCCTACCTTCAAATAAATATATAGGCTATTTTGTACAAGAGACTAGGGAATAGCAAAGCTAGGACATGGCACTTCAATTTAATTAGCTAGCCACAAATAACCAAATCACGGGTCACGCCGGAGGTGTGAGTTTAAAGTCTGTCAGAGAGGGGCTTCCTCCAGACGTTCCCAGTTCACCCACACTACCTGTTTGGGCTTACCAGGTCTGTCCAGAGTTTTCCCCCACCCCCTGACTCAACTCACCACCAGATGGTGATTGGTTGACAGCTCCGCCCCTCAGTTCACCCGAGTGTCCAAAACATGCAGCCTCAGATCAGATGATACAATTACAAAATTGACCTTCGGCCTAGGGGTCTCCGGTACCAGGCACATTTATGAGCAGCGTCAAGGCATGCATTTTCAGAATGGAATTGTATGAGCTTTTGGCTCAAAAGTCCGCAAAGAGGCAAGGGCTAAGCATTGAATGATGGTCTTTGGGGATCTGAGGTAAAGCAGAGGAAGCTCTTATAAACCTGGTTTTTAAATTAACCGCAATGGTTGTTTGTTTGTGTTTCAGCTTTACTTTCAGATGTCCAGAAAGTGATTGTTGGTGAAGAACATCTGCAGGTGTGGAGCTCCAGTCTGGACCAGGAGAACACACAGCCCCCACACATTAAAGAGGAACACGTGGAACTCCGGATCATTCAGGAGGGAGAGCAGCTTCAAGGGCTGGAGGAGGCTGATAGCACTAATTTCCCAGTCACTCTTGTCCCTGTGAAGAGTGAAGATGACGAAGACAACTCACAGCTTCATCAAAGACAAACTGAAAAGATGAAAACGGAAGCAGCCATGACCTCAGATCCAGATACACATTTACAACCAGACACTGATGACAAGACTGGAGACTGTTCTGAGGCTGAGACTGATGACAGTAATGATTGGAAGGAAACCAGCAAAACTCAGTCAGGTTTAGACTCTCTGAATAATGATGCAGTCCCTGTTTCGAGTTGTAGTTCTGGTGAGAAACCATTTAGCTGCTCTGAGTGTGGGAAAATATTTTGCAACAATAGAAATCTGAAGAGACACATAAGATCTCATACAGGAGAGAAACCATTTAGCTGCTCAATATGTAAGAAATCTTTTACACGGGGTGGAAGTTTACAGAAACACATAAGAAGCCACACAGGAGAGAGACCATTCAGCTGCTCCGTCTGTAAGAAAGCTTTTACACGGAGTGAAGGCTTACAGAAACACATGATGATACACACCGGAGAGAAAGGATTAAGCTGCACGTTCTGTAAGAAAAGTTTTATACAAAGTGGAAATTTACAGGCACACATGAGAATCCACAAAGGAGAGAAGCCGTTCAGCTGCTCAGTGTGTAGAAAAGCTTTTACAGTGAATGGAAATTTAAAGAAACACATGAGGATACACACAGGAGAGAAACCGTACAGCTGCTCAGTCTGTAATAAAGCTTTTACACAGAATGGAAGTTTACAGGCACACATGAGAATCCACAAAGGAGAGAGACCATTCAGCTGCTCCTTCTGTAGGAAAACCTTTGTAAAGAATGGAAATTTACAGAACCACATGGTACTCCACGCAGGAAAGAAACCATTTAGCTGTGAGGAGTGGAGCTCCAGTCTGGAAGGAGAGTAGAGAACCTCTATCAGTCCGGTTTAAACACAGAAAAAGAATGAATTCTCTAAAAGTCAAATGAGATTTAAAAAAAAAAAAAAAAAAAAAAAAAAAAAAAAAACGTAACTCTCGCCAAAATGCAACAGAGGGTCTTTTTTTGAATGTACACGAGTCAAACTTTTGTTTAAAAGCATAATTAGGACGGAAACGCCACTTTTAAGATTGACTGTATTCTCGTTTTTCGGTCAAATGGAGTGGTAGGGGCACTTTTATGCTAGCCTCAAAATAGCCATTTTTTAAAACACTAAGAAGGCTTGACACAACATGAAACTATGCTCGAAGTATCACCAGGGGCTCTACACATGAACTCGAGCATTGAGAACATTGTTTGTGTACACAGAGCTTACTAAAAGGAAAGTTTTCAACAACTCACTTTAGCTGTTGGGTTTTCCGGTCGGCGTCCATCCAGCCAGTCAAAAATAGTCGATCTCCGAATGCAATGTAAGAGTAAAGATGGAAAGCTCCTAAAGCTTAGTTCCATATAAATGCACGGATAATGTATTGTTTTGTCGTTAGTGAAAAACCTTTCAGAATATTGACTTGCAGTTGAAGGAGCCTCCTATAAGAATGACATTTCCTCCTATGGAGTCAGTACATTTGCATTCGGAGATCGACACGTTTTGACTGGCAAGATGGCAGATAGTGTAAACAGCAACTGCTAAAGTAAGTCATTCAAAACCTTGCTTTTTAGTAAACTCAGTGTACACAAACAATGTTCTCAATGCTGGAGTTCATGTGCAGAGCCCCTGGGGCAGAGCCCCTGGGGCAGAGCCCCTAGCACTCCCATTCAAAAGGCCATTTCACGGAAAAACAAAGATACAGTGAATCTTAAAAGTGGCGTTTCTGTCCTAATTATGCTCGTAAACGAAAGTTTGACTCTGGTACGTTCAAATAAAAATTTCTGAGCAGTCTGCATTGTTTGAATTAGTGGTCATTAGGGTTGCGTACCGAACTCAGGACTTTTTGGGTACCGGCTGAATTACGTCCCTACTTTTATAAACCTTTATTTGATAGGGACAATGCACATTAATGAACATCTGCATTGAAACAACAAAAACAGACGTAAACACGCCGGATTATAGCCACAGGGCTAATTTACATCCGCAGTCCCTAGACAAATTACAGAAATTATAACACACAAATCTAAAAAAGAAAAGAAAAACAATACTAAAATGAATAACTACAGGCAAAAGTAAAATATTCAATTAATGATTATAAGACTGGTTTGCTTTAAGCCACACTTTAAGTTTGGTTTTAAATATTATTAATGTCGGACATTCCCTAACACTGATGGGAATACTGTTCCAGAACTTACCAGCCTTCACAGACGAAGCATTTTGCCCAAATGCTGTCCTTCTGAAAGGCACCTCACAGTCACCTCTAGAGGAGGCCCTTGTCCTGGCACCAGTATGAGTCTTTGTTTTAAAGAAGTCCGACATAGGAGGAGGGGCTAATCCATTTAACACTTTGTTCACAAAGCACCATATTTGAAATGTTTAAAATTCTCCAAACTTAATAGGTTATGTTTTTGTAAAATATTACAAATATGAAAGGACATTGGCTTTTTATCAAAGAATTTTAAGGCATTTTTATAGAGGGATTCTATTAATTTAAGAGTGTTCATACCAGTCAATGTCCAACTTGTACAACAGTATTCAATATGTGTTAAAATCATACAATGTAAAAACAGTTTGGCAGCCCCAAATGGGTATAAAAGGACAAATTTGTTTAAAATTTCGTAAATTAAATTTCACTGTACTCGATTCCACATTAAGTTTTAAAAAACATGTAAAAAGAATATCAAGAGTCACACCAAGGGGCTTAAATTCTGAAACAACTTCTAATTCTACTCTTAAAAATACACCAGCTTGTTTTATGTCTAGGGACTGTTTAGTGAACATCATGCAAACAGTTTTTTTAGTATTAAGTAGCAGACAGGATTTAAAAAGCCATTCATTTACAGGGACCAGGGTGGAGGTCAGGATAACAGAAGCCTCTTGAACACTTTTTGCACTTGTGTAGATGACTGCATCATCAGCATACATTTGCAATTCAACAACACAAGTATTTGGAAGGTCATTTATAAAGAGAATAATAAGGGACCAAGTATTGACCCTTGAGGCACACCAACGGGGACATCCAGGAAAGACGATTTGACACCGTTAATGTTAACACACTGTTTTGAGTCCAGATAAGATTTAATCCATTGAACGGCATTTAAAGAAAAGTTAAAATGTCAGTTTAGACTACTGTGGACCGAATCACGTTAAATTAAACGGTACCCAAATGTTGGTACGTGAGAGCGAACTCATCTCTCCTCTCTGCATGTGTTACAGAGAGCATATGCCCTAGTGTGCAGGCTTCACACATATAGTGTTGCCTGGGCTGTTTGTTTAAGTCACAGCAATGCCAGAAGTGGTTGCAAGTGTGGGTACACTTTTTTTTTTTTTTTAAACTCCACGCAGACTGTTTGCTGCAATATATTACAGTATAACGGCGAGCCTAAAGCTGTCATGGTGCAGTTAATGTTACACTTCCGCTTTGACAGGCGGGCACAGCAGTGTCCTGTATACCGTGGTGACTGACAGACAGGCTGGAGGTTGCAAGGCAACTTTATTTCTACAGCACATTTCAGTAACAAGGCAATTCAAAGGGATTTACATAAAACAGTAGAGCGCAATGAAAAAGCATTTTTTTATGATCTCATAAAATGGTGTATGTATGCCAATTCGTATGCCATTTTGGCGCGTCATCAAGATGCATAAGCGCTTTTTAGCGTGTTTATGAACGCCGTTTAGCCTCCATTGACCTACATTACGTGTGAATCAGTGCCGTTGCGAGTAGTATAAAAGGACGGAAGTCCGCAGATGGGTAAAACGCAGGACTTTCACCCAGGAGACACGGGATTGCGTCCCGTGTGCCTTCTCCAATGTTTCTTTCCTGAACCCAACCGTTTGTTTTCCTAAGCGTGTGACGTTGGTCACAGTCGTGTTTTTTTTCTCATGTTTTTGTCATTTATTTGTGTTACTAAAGCCTTTCCCAATGTTCTTTCCCTAAATAACGCACCACGTGGTGTGTATGTTTACACGTGGATAGCTCAAAATGCATACAGATAACACGCCATTTGGCTTTAGGAAAGTGCTGTGTATGTTTACGCAAAGTCATGATGCCATGTTGAAAAAATTAGATAAAAAATTAAAACTGTCTAAAATGGATATAAGATGGAAATACGAGTTACAGTGCAGTGTAAGAAATATATAATTATTTGATTTAAAAGTTTGGAGTGATAGGTTTGGGAGGGGAGAGGGAGGTTTTTTTTTTTTTTGTGGTGTGTAAAATGTTCTAAATAAATAATGTTCTAATAAATAGGATAAATAGATTTTGAATTATTTTTTACCAATGAAATAAATGTTTTGTTATGAAATTACCAAAAAAAGGTTCGGTAACGGAGCCGAATTTCAGGTACCAGTAAAAATGTGAATGGTACCCAGCCCATTCTGAAATGTGATGTTGACAGTTCTTAAAAAATGGATTGGATTATAAAGTTAATATTACGGTTGGTATCCATGAAACTCCAAAGATTAACTTTTTTAACAAATTTTAAACAAAACGGCCAATCCGTGGTACCGCAGCCTTCACCTAAATGGCGGCTGTTCTGTAGTTACAAATAACCACCACTAGGAGTGTGACGAGATCATACACTGTTAATATTAATGGACAAAGCATCCGGTTCGGCTAAGTAGTAGCTGAGTAACAGTAGTTGAGACCAGTTGTTTTGTACTTTAATTTGAGAGACAGAGAAATAAAGCTTATTTTACTATTGTTTCACAGGGATTACATTCTCAAGCACAAATAAATTACGGTACCATCAAACACTCAACAGAGAATCAGGTTAGTACGTAAAAAAAAAAGTTTAGTTTCATGTGCTCACACGAAACTTTCATGTTAGCACGTGAAACTTTCATGTGCGCACGCGAAACTTTCATGTGCGCACGCGAAACCTAAAGTTTAGTTTCATGTGCTCACGTGAAACTTTCATGTGCTCACACAAAACTTATGTGCGCACGCAAAACCTTTTCATGTGCGCACATGAAAGTTTCACGTGAGCACATGAAAGTTTCGTGTGAGCACGCAAAACTAGTGTGGGCCCATGAAAGCCGTAAAGCCTGAGACGATAGTGAATGACCACAGTAAAGTTCAATAGTTGCACTAGGCTATAGTTTAATCTAGGTCTTCATTATAATGACATTGTTGCTTTGCTTGCAAGTTCAAGCAAAGCAACAATGTTGGCTATATTGTTTTGATACTACATTTAAAATGTATTTAATCTGTTCCGGCACAAAAGGGACAGCGATTTGGATCAGGCAGTTACTTTCATTTATGAACAGTTAACATCTAGCCAACTCACGGATATAGGGGGATTTAGGGCCCACACAAAATGCAAGGAGAATGGATTAAACAAAGGAAAGAGAATGTTCAATTAACACGAGAACTGAACGGGATAATTCTAAAACGCTTAACGTGAAAAAGGTTTAATGTACCTAAACAACGATCAATGATCCCCAAATTTCTCTCTTATATTGCTCCTCATAACCACTGAAAACTGTCAAAAAATCTAACCCAAAGTCCTATTATTATGGACGTTATCTGACGTTAAGTGTTTCTGCTTCACATTTTCAGCAGGGCAGAGCGGCTGTGGCTTGACTCCCAACGGTTCTCATGGGCTGTATAAGTCCTATAACGTGAAAAAGCTTAACATGGTTTAATGTACCTAAACAACAATCAATGATCAATCTCCTATTGCTCCTCAAAACCACTTCAAGCTGTTCAAAAATCTAACCCAAAGTCCAATTATTATTGACGTTATCCGATATTGAGTGTTGAGGCTATAGGAAAAAGCTTAATGTGGTTTAATGTACTGGTATAAACAACGATCAGTGATCACCAAATTTCTGGTTAGATTTTTTTTTTTACAGTTTTCAGTGGTTACGATAGGAGCAATATGAGAGAGAAATTTGGTAATCATTGATCGTTGTATGGGTAGAATTAAACCAAGTTAAGCTTTTATCGTTTTTGTCCCTGTTGAACTCAGAATGAGGAGATGGCTCCGTCGCCGAAACTACTTTAAGGCCTAATTATCCTTGGCACTTAGACTCTTTTGACAAATAGAAACCTTTTTGGCATCTATATAAACTCATCTTTAGCCGCATGCATCCTTTCTAACTGTAGTTCTTTGCTGCAGTGCTGCTGACTGTGGCACGGCACTGTTCATAACAGCACAAAATGGGTTTCAAAGCGGCGCACATGAAAACAAACCTAAGGTAAAAGGCCGTTTTACAGTTGTGCGGAGGCTCCACGCAGAGCTCTCGCCATAGCCTATGTAAGTGGCCTGATGTTTATACTTGTGTGTGTGTGTGGGGAGGGTGTGGTAGAGGGAGAAGTGAGAGAGTGCCGGCGATCGGAGCACGTAGCAACTCTAGAGTCATAGTGAGAGAAACCAAGTGTCTCCCCTGTGTTTTCTGACCACGGTGGGGAATCTGGAGCAGGAAAAGTTGGCCCTCTCCTTGATTTCATGTTGTTTATGGAGAAGGAGAACCAGAAAATGACTAGGGGGAAATGCAACGCTACCAAGCCACGGACGAGTGACGTGCGTCGCTGCGATGTGCGTCGCTGCGATGTGCGTCGCAGGAAAGACCTCCAATTTTGTTAAAAAATGTAATTTGGGATAAAATACCAAATTGACTCAGGGTTTCTAAGACATCTTTTTAACCAATTCATTTTAAAAAGGTGTTCACAGTGTCAATGAAATCTAGGACTTCAAGACCTTTTGCTTTACTACTGGAAAGTACATTTTTCTTTAGCTCGTGTGACTTATTTTTCCAAATAAAATCCAGAAAAATTCGATTTACGTCAGTGGTTGTTGAATCATTTACAAATAAGGATGAAGATGGATACACAAAATGAGATAGGCCCTCTGCTTTAGAGAGGAGAACTCTGCCCAAAAATAGACACTTGAGTTCACTCTTTACACTTAAGTTTGAAGTGCTGTGACATCACCATCCATATAAAGGCAATCAAGCCTCATGAAGCTTAAAGGCCTTTTTATGGTTGTGCGTAGAATTGACGGCGTACCCCCGCAGACCCCTCTGCGTCTACGCCCGGACCCTGATATCCACCTCTCGAAAAATGTTAACTACACGTCGCAGCGACGCACATCGCTTGGGCCGTGGTTTGGTAGCGTTCTCCCCCCCCGACTCATTTCCTGGATCTCCTTTCCCATTGACAACATATCCCACCGTGGTCAGAAAGAACAGGGGTTACACTTTGTTTCTCTCACTATGACTCTAGAGTCGGTACTCGCTCCGAAGCTAATCACCGTCACTCTCTCACTTTTCGCTCCCCCCCCATACGTACACACCAGCGCACAAGTATAAACACCAGGCCACTTACGTAGGCTACGGCGAAGGATATGCGTGGAGCCTCCGCAGGACCATAAAACGGCCTTAAAGGTCCCATGGCATGAAAATCTCACTTTATGAGGTTTTTTAACATTAATATGAGTTCCCCCAGCCTGCCTATGGTCCCCCAGTGGCTAGAAATGGCGATAGGTGTAAACCGAGCCCTGGGTATCCTGCTCTGCCTTTGAGAAAATGAAAGCTCAGATGAGCCGTTTTGGAATCTGCTTGTTATGAGGTCATAACAAGCAAGGTTACCTCCCCTTTCTCTGTTTTGCCCGCCCAAAGAATTTGGCCAACCCATGGGAGAGAAACATCATGGCTTTCAAATGAGCAAAGTGGCAGTTGGTCAAGGCCACACCCCCACCCTCCACCTTGCCCCTCCCACTCTCCTCCTCAATAGCTACAGACACAGAAATGGCACATCCTAAGGAAAGCTCATTGTGGGACTGGCTCTAGTGGCTGTAATTCTGCACCAAAGCTGAATTTCTGGAAAGAGACTTCAGATACAGTATTAGGGGACCACTAAGGTCTATATAAAAGAGACTTCAGATACAGTATTAGGGGACCACTAAGGTCTATATAAAAGAGACTTCAGATACAGTATTAGGGGACCACTAAGGTCTATATAAAAGAGACTTCAGATACAGTATTAGGGGACCACTAAGGTCTATATAAAAGAGACTTCAGACCACTAAGGTCAGTATTCAGGGACAGTATTAGGGGACCACTAAGGTCTATATAAAAGAGACTTCAGATACAGTATTAGGGGACCACTAAGGTCTATATAAAAGCATCCAAAGAGCACCATGTCATGGGACCTTTAAGGCTCAATGAATGGCATTTTAGTGTGCTTTAAACCCTTTGTTGAACAGAGAGCGCCATCCAGTGGGTTACTAAATAAAGAAAATGGTTCAGGACTTCTTATGGGCTTCATTAGGTACATCACTACTATGACAGCAACAGCTGCTATTGTTCTTGGATCTCCGCTCTTCCTTCACTCCAGAAGGAGCAACGACTCTACAGCATCGCTAAGCAGTGGGTCCAGATCAGCTCTCAGCTAAAGCATAAACTACTGAAAGTGGCCCTGGACAAAGATTGCCTAGAGTCAACCAGAGTTTGCATCACCAACGACGTCTACCATCTAACCGGAAACAACTGATAACAAAAGAAGTTAGCGCCAGGTTAAACAGAAGAACTGAAGCCACCAGCTTCATCCAGCTTGCAGGATTGGGATACGGCACAACAGAGACTATGTCAATTGACCTAATTTACGTTGATCCAGATTAGGGCTGGACAATTTATCACGTGTTGGCTTTTCCTGTTTTAAAGGCTACCTTACAGTTAAGTGATTCAATTTTCTGAATTTACCACACTGTTCTAGCGTTTTTTTAGTATTAGTCCTTATATCCACATTACTGAAGATTATTATATACAAAAATGTCATTGTGTAACTATTTTGCGAAAGCACCAATTGTCAACCCTACAATATCGATAGAGGTATTTGGTCAAAAATGTATTAAAAAAATATATAAATTATATTTGATTTTCTCCATATTGCCCAGCTCATACTTATACCTATATTGTTTTCATGTTTGTTTAGGACAGTTATTGGATAGCCACACTGTTAAGTTGATGTTAGTTTAGGCTTCACATCGACACAGTCTTACATCCTCTTTCCTAACCTGTCACCTTAACTTACACAGATTGGCTTTAAACATCCAGACCTACACACTTTAATAGTAAGTAAACCTCCCGCCTTACTCCCTTTGATTTGACTCAGACATAGAACATGCTTTGAGGAGACTCAACTCACCCTTTAAATATTCTCTGTCCGGGCCAACCCATGTGGCCTTAAAGGTCCAGTGTGTAACGTTGTTTCGTTGTTCATTATCAAAATCTGTGTTGCCCATTCACAAACATGTCCCATTTTCATGAATATTTACCACCACCATCAATTCCGAGTATTCCTATTGGCTTGAAATTTGACATTTGCATTACCATGAACTGGGGTAGACGCTCCATATTCATGCGCCATCTTGAAATACGTTAGCCGGTAAGGGACATACAGGACATACTGCTCCGCCTTTCGCATTTTCGCTGTCACATGATAAACTTACAGGTGATGCTAATGGGTATCGTCGCTTCCCGGCCCCGGGCAGGTTTGAAGAAGGAAACGTGGAGGACCACACTAGGGGTGGGCGATATATATATATACATAGTCATTGTTGTGTTAACGATGTGCAAATTGACATTATCGAGTATTTAAATGACTTCGAAAAAAAAACACGGAACGCTACACATTCACTCATGTCAACAAAGATGGCGGTAGATTGTGCTACTAGAGGGAAGAACACAATAGACCATGTATACTCTAACATCAAGAAAGCATAATGAACTGCGCCTCTCCCTCACCTGGGCCAGTCACATCACATCCAACTACTCCTGATCCCAGCATAAGTCCCGGTCAGGACTATTCAGAACCTGGCCTGACACGGGCCTATCCCAGCTCCAGGACTGCTTCCAATAAGGACATGGTTGTGTGCAATATGTTACAGATCAGAGCCCTTCGTTTATTGTTATGATTTCATCTTGCTTGTATGCTGCACAATTTACATTACAGCAGAGGTGTACAACTGAATGTTTACTCAGCGTTAAATGTTCCTACACTAGTTCAATTAGTATTAGTATAGTTTTAGTATTTTTCCTTTTGTCTTTGAATTGTTTTTACTTGAATACTTACACTTTAAAGAAAATAAATAAGAACCGTTTTCATTCAACATTGTGCCCATTATTATCATCAGTGATTAAGTAACTGACTTTTAAAAACACATTTTTAAAGGATATCGTTTAATTATTGTTATCGGCAAAATCTGAAAAAATATCGAGATATTATTTTTTGTCTGTATCGCCCACCCCTGGACCTCACGTATTCAAAATCCAAATTTCAGGAACAGGGTTCATCTTCTTCGCCCAGAAAAAGAAAAAAAGGATATTGAAAAGAGAACGGCTTTTTGAAACGTGAAGGCTAACGTAGCTGTAATACGTACTTTGAACTGCGTGGCGCGAGAGAGTTGATTGCGATATATGATCTCAACGCTAGATGGGAGAAATTCCCACACATTGGACCTTTAACAAAGTAGTGTCCAGAATAGCTTTCGGCCCAGTACGTGCTCAGCTCCAGATGACCCCATCTTGTCTTTGTCTGTATAACACAAGCACGCAATCACCCACACACACGGGCTGCAGCTATTGATTATTCCATCGATTGAGTAATCAGATAAGAAATGCTTTACATTTTGCTTCATAGTAAACAGGAATAGTAAATATACAAAAGAGAAGTTTCCTTTTCAGAAAAAGCAAAACATTTTTCTAAATAGCAGCCAATACCAGGCATAGACACTAATATTTTAAGGAATGGCTGCACAGGCCACCAAGTTCCTTATTCTGTACATTTTTGGTGATTTCCACCCCCCTTTCCCTTATGCCTCTGGCTCTTTACACGGGGTAAAATGAAAACAATAGGACGGGACCCGGAAACACAACTTCCACTACACTCCTCCACCGTCTGCTGGCAGGGAGAGTTATTTCCTCTCATGCATGCACAGAACGTACGTGGTAGTTGGCCGTTGGCTGTGGTCTTTGCAGTGCAACTTTTTGGCCAAGACAAAGGGGATGTGAGGCGTCCCGACTGTCGGCCTTCGTTGCCACTAGTTCTGCGCCGTCTGCCTGGCGGGTCAGGGCCGTAGAAATGAATTGGATGGAAAGGCCATTGAACTGTTTCCAATGGTAATTTGATTTGCACACAACAAAATGGTGATTGTTGTTAGCGACAATTTGCGTGCTATGACGCATGCTGTGTCGCAGCTCGCTGGGAGAACAGCCGCCTGACGCAGCTCGTTCTCTGGAGTTGCAGGGAGCGAGCCCGAGACACACTAAGCCGATGATCGGCCGTCGGACAGCGGCACTGGGTCAGCGGACCGCTAGCGTTAGACCCAGCCTTACGCCGCCTTCCCACTGGCACTTGAAATCAGCTCCAATACAGCTGCAAAATGACCGGAAGTCATTCATTTCCTATGGAGATTCGCAGATCGCATACGAATGGGGTCCAAACGAGTGCGGTGTGAAAAAAATTGTGTCAGTTGGTCATCTGGATGGGTTGAAAAAAAAATGTAATTCTTGCGACAGGCTACGGACGGTTCCTATCTGACAATTCCAGCGGAAATTAGCGTTGCTATGGTACTGATAAACAAACCTGCTAATGCCAATTGGTTAGCTAGACAAACGTTAGTGATTGGTTATGGCAGATCCAGAGTGGCTCTGGGCCGATCAAATAGCTTTAAACTTCAACAGGAGTACCTGCCTTCAAGGAAGTTAACACTTGTCAAATGGAGAGTCTGGTAGGACCAGACCAGGTTCAAACCGGGGTGAACCGGGCGAAAAATCGGCTACAATCTCTCCTGCCCGCCTCAGTGTCCTGGAGGTGTACAGGTCCTGGAGAGGCAGCAGATTACAGCCAATCACTTTCTCAGCAGAGCAGATGATACGCTGCAACCTGCCCTTTTCGTTGGCGGTGGCAGCAGAGTACCAGATGTTGATGGAGCATGTGAGGATGGACTTAATGATGGCGGTATATAAGTGCACCATTATTTTGTTTGGCAGGCGTTATATGTGGAACATGTTGGTTTGTTTTGAGGCAGAATGCAGCATAAATATTTTTCGTTTAAAATAATTCTAAAAATGGTTTGGATAATAAATTCCCAATGTCCTCCTCACCAGCGGTAACTTAAGTTCCGGCTTCCATAATGAACCAACAGGTTAGCTAGCTAGTTTACTGGTACTGCTAGCTCGTGATTTGGGTCCCCCACAGTGGGCGGAACTTAAAGTCAACGATAACAAGGCCCACCCTTATAGAGCAAAGATATGATTGGTCAATTTGAAAAACTGAAAACATGCCTTACGGTCTCAAGACTCCCACATTCACACAAGCAAGAAACATGTTTTCCTACAATGCACAGAGTAATTTAACCCACAGTGCCCTTACTTTAAGAAGTAGTGTCTACCAATTACTTCATTTTCCCACCCTCTCTGCCACTATTTTAAAAAGGTGCAATATGTAATATATTTACTGTATTACATCCAAAAATGACCACAATATGTCATCAGATATTAAAGAAACGTGCTAAGTTGAAATACTATCGATTCTGAAAACAACGCTAAAGCGAGTATTTTCTCCTTTAAAATTTCCGTTCTGTGACGGAATGTCTGTTTGTGTTTTGGCAACCTGGCCGGGTCGGGTAGACGGCAAGTTTGTGGTAATTTTAAGCTGAGAAAGTGTATCTTGTCAGTCGGGTAGAGAGGACTGCGAGGTGTTGGCGTTTTAGCGGTTGTTGCAGTAATTTGAAGCCGGGATAGGGTCACTGTCAAGTCGGGTACAGAGCTCCGCATGAGCTTGGGCTTTTACAACTGTCAACATAGCAAATCAATTTTGATTTTAAAATGTAAGACTTTTAAAGACATCGCAGAAACCCTGGCGCGCGCCATCGTGACATTGAAATGACAGATCTTGCTGGCGCGCCAGGATCTATTTTTTTTTTTTTCAACGGTGCGCGACAAAGCGGAAACAGGAAGCATGAGTGAGCTCTAGAGCAACCGGATGCCAGGACTCTCAGAGTGACTGCAAGTCTCTCTTGTAAACTTACTGGGTTAAGATGAGTTCTTTTATGGTGAATGAAAGGCTTGATCCGATGAAGTAGGTCATCAAATCAAATTGAAGCATTGACTGCGGCTACTGTAAAACGGCCTCTAGTCACCTCTTGTGGGGGCATCCCTTGAAAAGATCAAGACAATTAAATGACTTAAAGCAACACTAATGAACTTTTCCCACTTTGGTCCCCCTACAGGTTGTCTCATTCTCCAATGAGCCAACCTGTAAGGGGGATTGAAGCGACGGGCCGCGCAAGCTGTAGTTCCAATGAGAGTAGGGGGACCGAAGAGGTAAAAGTTACATAGTGTTGCTTTAAGTCTCAAAATATAATAAACTATCAATTTGGAATTAATAATCAAATTAATAACAACCTAAATTAACATACCAATAAGTAGCAAAAGTTCAAGGATTTTAGAGTTCTTATCACAGAAGAGGTAGGCAAAATTCCCATTTGTACAAAGTTACATGGACAGCATTTATTTTCCATAGTATTTATTATCAAAATGAATAAAGCAAAAGCAACCCCCCCACAAAAAAAATCTAATTTAACTGAAAGCTCTAAGCTGTAAGGAGGAAAATGGTGTGTGTGTGTGTGTGTGTGTGTTTTAGTTGTACAGACGAATACAAGATGGCGGATCTGTGACTGCATGGGTGGCTGAGCATGCGATTAAAAGAAGATGGTTGAATTGAAGATGGATGCTTCTTTGTTGAAGCAACATGGGTTGGCACGGACCGAGAACATTTAAAAAGGGAGACTTGAGTGTCCTCATGGCATGTTCTATTCCCGAGCCCAATCAAGGGCCGGAGTAGGGATGGGCATGATTTATCGACGATCGATAAGAATTTCGTCGATGACGTTAATTTGTTATCGATTACACTACTGCTGGTTGCGTTGCGTAGTGCGAGTCTTGAAGCAATTAAATTAATTTCACAGTGTGGCAGCAATTAAACATTGGGGCAATATTTGACTCCATACTCCGTTACCTGGCTGCGAGTTTCCGTTTTGATTTCAAAAGTAATCATGAAGAGGACACGACGAAGTGTGGCGTGGGACCATTCAAATTATTATTTTTTTTAAACGACTTAGTTCACTGCAAACACTGAGATGCCGTGTATAAGTACAATGGCCGCGACTCAAATGATGTAGCCTACCACTAAACAAAGTGTTTCTGAGCCTGTTAATGTCGGGCGTGGCCGCGGTGCACCCTGCTCTCAGTCTCAACCTAGCATAAACTCGGCATTAGCATGGAGGAGCTGCGATGCACAACGAGCAGAGAAAATTACCCAAGGGACCTGCAAGTTCATTGTCATGAATAATGGTACCAGCATATCACATTTCGTCACGATGTACCATCACCAGGCTGGTAGAAACTCACTACGAAGAACGGAATAAGGTTCCCCGGGCTGGCCAAGTTAGCGCGCAGGTACCTGTGCATCCCAGCAACGCGGCTGGACTGACAGTCACCAGGTAGCGGTCGCGTCTCACCCCAGATCATGTCAACATGCTTATCTTTCTCAACACACATCAGTAGACTGGTGCAGAAGTGGAATCTGAGTTAGCCTACTGGTTATTTTTTTTATTAGGCTTTGTCCCGTGCCATGGATAGTTTTGAGTTACATTCTGTTTAAGAACGCCGGCTCGCAGCTACAGGTTCTGCTGCTTCAGAGCGCCACACCAAAGCGCATATATCTATATCTATTACCTCCAGTTTAACTGCCACAAGTTGTTCTTCTTGTAATTAAGATCGGAGGAAAAACACGCTGTATTTTTGTATTTTCAATGCATTTTTAATTTATAAAAGGTTAAATAATGAATTTGAATATAAAAATATTAATGATTAATCGATAGTCGATCGACAAAGAAAATTTAATCGAAGGCCCATCCCTAGAGGGGAGGTTTGCTAACTATTAAAGTGTGTATGCCTGGAAGTTTAAAGTCAATGTGTGTACGTTAAGGTACCAGGTTAGGGCAGAGGATATTACTTACAGGCTGTGTTATCGATGTGAGGTCTAAACTAACATCAACGTAGCAGTGTGGCTATCCAAAAACTTGGCTAAACAAACATTACAACTATATAAACACATTAAATCAAATCAATACATGTACATTAAAATAAGTTACAGTAACAGTTAACAGCTTTGCTTAGCCGCTTAGTTGCTATTGGTAATGCTAGCCCGGTTGGTTACATTACCAAAGCAAGAAATCCTTTATCCTTTGTCGTTGTCAGAAAGCCAGGCTGGGAGAATTGTGGCTCTGAGTTCAAATGATGCAGTCTCTGTTGTACTGTATCCCAAATCCTGCAGGCTGGATGAAGCTGGTGGCTTCAGTCCTTTTCGTTAGCTTGGTGCTAGTTTCTTTTGTTCTTTAGTTGTTTTCAGGTTAGCAGGTAGACTTTGTCTTACAGTATGTGATGTTAACTAACTGGTTTACTCCGAGCAGGCACTCGCACTATCCGCTGATGAAGAGTTGCTGTGTCGGGCTACTTTCGGTAGGCTGATGCCTTAAAAAGGGAACACACCGACTTATTGGGACTTTAGCTTATTCAACGTATCCCCCAGAGTTAGATAAGTCCAAAGGGGTAAGCTTCGCTTCAGAACACGAACCTCCTATGGCGCCATTTTGATGCTACAAAACGATCACCTCCCTTTAGCATTCCATTGACTGCCATTCATTTTGGCGTCACGTTGACAGCGAATAACTTTACATCTGAAGCGTTTAAAGGCTCTATTTGTCCATTGTTTATTTCTAAAGAAACACGACAATGTATAAAAGGCTATCAGACATTTTTTGTAAAAATAGGCTAACGATTGTGTCATAACCAAGCGACTTACGGTTGCATAGTAGAGGAATTACAGCATAGTACAGGAGAAGCTCACAGGCAGTTTCGACTTACATGAGCTGTTTAGGTTTAATTACTAATGTTAACTAGTATTTTAGTTAGCAATAATTAGCCTGTGCGCAGGTTATCTCTTTACATATACCTACGCTCTCCGTCTCTGCAAGATTGGGAATGATGAGATTTCTTTTGGCACAGCTACCAGAAGACTTACAACTTTCAGACACGTTGCTCACGTCACATTTACATCGTCTCTCTCAGTAGGCTGCGCAGTAACAAAACTTAATTTGGCCATCACTCCTTTGTAGGGAATGTTGATATCACAGCACTACACACATAAGGCCGATTCATGGTACGTTAAGTGGCCAACACCGTTGTGAGGATTCATACTTGTTCGCTGGTGTGTCTGTGAAGTGTATATTTTTAAGAAAATAGCAAAGCCAGCATGTGTGAATGCTACGGAGTGTGTGGTAGAGCGCGTGAAAAAGTGACAGGATTAGCCTCGGAGCAAGTACCAACTCTCACGGGCGAAGACTGAGGAACAAAGTGTCTCCCCTGTGCTTACTGACCACAGTCGGAAAGCCGTAACAGGAAAGGTTAACCCTTTCTTCGATTTGACATTGTTAGACCCAGAAATGAGTAGTGGCAGATGCAACGCGTATACCTACACGTGTAGATTCATGGCAGAACCGTTAGGCGTGAAGACTGGAGAGTCTGCTTGGAGACTGAGTTGGGAGGCTGTTCTTTGTTACTACAGTACTGCTGCCATTTTGGAGAGGGCTGGGGTTGCACGGATTGGCGGTTTGCTTCATTTCCTAACAAGTCCAGTTTAAGTTGCATTAATCTTTGAAATTCTATAAACCACAACAGTAACATTAACTTCAAAATCCAATCAATTTTTCAGACCTGTCAAAATCCTATTTAAAGACATATTAAAGCCTAAGATTCTAATTATAGGATTTCATCCATTTTAAAAAGGAACATACAGAGCATTACATCTCATAACTTCTTGAGACTTCATGCATTTTCAGTTTTTCCAAGCATTGCTGTCATCAGTTTCAGGTTCAGAACAGTGTCAAGTCTCGTCATCGGTATCTGGTTGTAAATGTACATCGGGATATGTGTTCCTGGCTGGTTCTGGTCCTCCACAGTCCTCTCCGTCGGCTTCTGTTTCCATGTGACCAACACATTTTAACGTTTTCTGAGCCGACGAGTCCTGTTGAACATTCGGTCACAGATACTGCAGCTGGAAGGGTTATCTCCTATGTGGGTCATCATGTGTTTCTATGGATGTACACTCTCCAATAAAGCTTTCTTTTCTGTGTGGATTCTCATGTGCCTATGTAAGTTTCCATTCACTGTAAAAGCTTTCTTACAGACTGAGCAGCCAAATGGTTTTTCTCCTGTGTGGATTCTCATGTGGTCATGTAAATGTCCCCTCTGTATAAAATCTTTCTCACAGACTGAGCAGCTAAATGGTCTCTTTCCTGTATGAGATCTCACACGTCGCTTCAGAAGTCTACCGGTGCCAGATCTTTTCCCACACCGTTGCTCACCGGTACTACCTCTCAGATCACTGACAAGGACTTCATCGTTATTCAGAGAGTTTAAACCTGACTGAGGTTCTCTGGTCTCATTCCAATCAGCACTGTCATCCGTCTCAGGTTCAGAAGAGTCTCCAGTCTCATCATCAGTATCTGGTTGCGATTGTGAATCTGGATGCGTGTTCCTGGCTGGTTCTGGTCCTTCACAGTCCTCTCCGTCGGCTTCTGCTTCCATCTGACCAACACATTTATGTTTTCTGAGCTGACGAGGCCTGTTGAACATTCTGTCACAAATACTGCAGCTGTAAGGGTTATCTCCTATGTGGGTCATCATGTGTTTCTGTGGTTGTACACTCTCCAATAAAGCTTTCTTTTCTGTGTGGATTCTCATGTGCCTATGTAAATTTCCATTCACTGTAAAAGCTTTGTTACAGACTGAGCAGCCAAATGGTTTTTCTCCTGTGTGGGTTCTCATGTGGTCCTGTAAATGTCCCCTCTGTTTAAAATCTTTCTCACAGACTGAGCAGCTAAATGATCTCTTTCCTGTATGAGATCTCACGCGTCGCTTCAGAAGTCTACTGGTGCCAGATCTTTTCCCACACTGTTGCTCACCAGTACTACCTCTCAGATCACTGACAAGGGCTTCATTGTTATTCAGAGAGTTTAAACCTGACTGAGGTTCTTTGGTCTCGTTCCAATCAGCACTGTCATCCGTCTCAGGTTCAGAAGAGTCTTCAGTCCCGTCATCAGTATCTGGTTGTGATTGTGAATCTGGATCTGAGGTCCTGGCTGGTTCTGGTCCTCCACAGTACTCTCCGTCTGCTTCTGTTTTCATCTGTTCAGTTTGTCTTTGATAAAGCTGTGAGAACTGAGGTTTCTCTTCATCATCTTCATTCCTCACAGGGAAGGGACTGTATGGGAACTCCTCCAGCCCTTGAAACTGCTCTCGCACTAGACTGGTCCAGAGTTCCTCCGGTTCCTCTTTAATGTGTGGGGGATTTGCATCCTCCTGGTCCAGACTGGAGCTCCACTCGTGCTGGTGTTCTTCACCAACAATCACCATCTGGACATCTGAAGGTAAAGCTGAAACACAAACATACCACGTGAATCTCAACACCACTTTGCTAATTGGCTATATTTACTCTGAATGGACGAAGGTTCATAATGACATCATCTGCTTTACCATGGGCCGCCAAAGTCCATGATACAATTCTGAGCACAACATGCCCTGCTGCAAAATTCTTTGTAGAAAGAAGAAAAGGTTAGAAGATGCCTCCAATCTGCTCTCCAATCGGCTGTAAAATGCTGTTCTCGCTGAATTAGAAGACTACCAAACTAATAGGTAGAAGAATTCTGCAGCACCAGTTTAGTGAGGATGATGCCCTGCCCCGTTTCTGAATGTTAGCAACAGCAAATGCCTCAGCTCATGCTTCTGCCTCTGACGCTGCTCCTGGACCGTCCTGCCTTTCACACCATCTAATTTTCATGAAGAATTTTATTTCATCCGGAATTTTCCTTCCTTTTAAGAATGATGGATTTCACCAAAGTACCAGGATATCAAGTTATATTCGGCGGTGAATACTTCCACGCAATGATGATTTTAGAACTATATCAGCCAGGTCACATGTTCATAACAATGTTGAAATATAGCAAGTTTTTTTTTTTTACTTGTTCTTTTTTATATTGTTTTGGCAATAAATATATTGTCATATCAGCCAGCACTACTGGGCGCACGCATCGACAACACAACAACTGACATGGAGTGCTCGGGTATAAAACGTCTGCACAAGGGTCCAACAGCTGCTACACTTTCTTCATGGGTCTTTGGTGTAAACCAGAAAGTGTTCTTCTTCTACCATGACGTAGAGCATCTTGCGGTACAGCATCTAAGCCTGGTTTGGCAACCTCAGTGTACAGCTGAAAGCCCAGATTACATATAATGAAAAACGCACTTTTGCCATGCTTTTGTACATTTGGGTATCTGGCGTGCACACAGTTTTGATGCCTTCCAGTCACACCACAGCACTAAGACAGCTCTTGTTAAAGGTGCAATATGTAATATTGTATTCAATACTGGCAGCTAGCGGTTAAAATACTTACTGCACTACCAATTCAAAATACTGGAGATTCGTTTCCCCCCCCCCTCCTGCCCAGACTCGAAGTTCACGGGGGTTGCCAGGCTGAGACTGCAGCATCCACAACAATGTTGCTAGATGCTTTTCTCACATAGCCAGACATTACTCCACAGCACAGCGGAGTAGCTAACGTTAGATGCTGGCTATATTGACATTTATTGTCATAAAGGCCCATGCTCCCGCGGAGCTCTGTAACCAACTGACAGACACACTTTTCGGCTTAAAATTACAGTATGAACCGCTAAAAACACAACAACCTCACTGTCCTCTCCACACGCCAGTCAGGCACACTTCCTCGGCTTAGAATTGCATTACAAAACGCTAAAAATACCACTACCTTGCCGTCTGAACACACTTCATGGGCTTAGAATTACGGCAACAATCGCTAAACACAACTCTCTTTCCGATTTACAGCCCCCCCTCGTGGTTTAAAATAACTCCCTGTTGTCGGCTCCAGCCGCTGAAGAGGCTACACGCTGTAAACAGCCATGGGCTGCTTGCCTGGTCCTCCCGGTAACGTTAACAGTTAGCAGGGTTAGCATGGCGGCGTTAGCCAGGACCAGTCGGGATCACTTTACTGGCTATGTCTCAATTGTTTTTGCGAGTAACCAACTCGGGTACTCTAGCTATATAATTCAATGTTAGTACACAAATGTTGAAATGACAAAAAATGCCCATCCCTAGTAGCTGTGATAAATTAGCCTGAAGCTAATACTTACCTGTTCAGGAAAAAATAAGCCAACTCTGCGTCCTTTTGGGATCTAAGCTGTCTCCATCTTTCAAATACATCTCCAATATTTACCAGGGGGTTGTTACGTCTCTGGTCACGCAGCTGTTAGAAACATGCTGTTTTCTTTTTTTTAATGTCATGTAGAATCTATCTATGTTGATCCTGTTTGTTTGCTGCTTTCATGGCTGTACTACCGTTACAGCTGTAGCGCGCTGGGTTTACGTTTTTACAGGTATATCTGGCAACCCGGCCTGCCTGTCAAACTAGGCCGTTGATAACAACACATAGACCAAAACATAAACAGAAATTCCATCACGGAACGTAAATCTCAAAAAGAAAAAATAATGACGTTAGCATGGTTGTCAGAAAAGATAGTATTTCAGTTTAACATGTTTCCTTAATATCTGATGAGGCATTGGCATGAGTCATTTTGGGATTTATTACTGTACAAATATTACATATTGGAACTTTAAAAGTCTTGAATGACATCCACTTAAGACAGTGGCAAAATTTCAGTCTTAGTATTATTGCATTATTTGATCTCAGTGCTGCATTAGACACAGTCGATCACAAGATATTGCTAGACCGATTGGAAAACTGGGTTGGACTTTCTGGCACAGTACTAAACTGGTTTGAATCCTACTTAAAGAACAGTATTTTAAACCTGAAGTTAAAAAGCAGTACAAAGGTCTCAAGTGAACCCCAAAAAACGTTAGCTCTTCACAAACAACACGCAGCATCCATAAGAATTAGATTGAGGTGGTGTGCGCTAGAGCTGTCAATCTTCCTTTATAATACCAGTCCCTCCAAAAAAACGTTGAAAAATGTTGCGTTTACTTCACACGAGCAGCCATTTTCCCCTGTTGCCGTGGGAACGTTATGAAGCGACGCAATTACACGACGTGAACATCATCGAAAAGCAGGGTGTTAGGGGAAATCACTTTTTTTTCTCTTTTTCATTAAACTGAAGTTTTTGCAAGTTCCCGCAATTTCATCGCATAAAATTGCTTAAATAACCGGCATATAAAATCGCATTTTTTAAGAAAACGTGCCGCATAATCAAGGATTTTTGCGCGCAACAATCACAAAACAAATTAGCATTTTTATGGAAGGACTGTTATACCATTCAAATTTCATTTGTTATTTCTTTTTATTATTTGAATAATATTCAAACATTTAATGCTCAAATGCAGCCTGTTATTAATATGTACTACACAACTCAGGCTTATGCATTGTCAATGCCACTATAAGCATGTGTTGATGTTACACATTCTGTCCACTAGAGGGACTTCCAACATCAGCCTAGCCTTGAAGGGGACCTTGGGCCGTCTCAATACAGCTATTAGAAGGTAATATATGAAGTCAAAGCTAACTCTGACAGCTGTAGGGCAGCTAACAAACGTTAGCTGTCTCGATGAAGCTCCTAAGCTCCTCTAACTATATTTTCACATTTGTTGAAAAGGAGGAGAGAGCGAGTCTGCCAGAGTTGGCCAATGTGTGTGAGAGGGGGAGGGTCCTTGAGTGATTAGTCAACTGCGTGGGTAACATCCACACTCGTGTGTCTCGCTATTTGCTATCGTAGCGTCACACTCATTGTCTGAATTTGCACAGCGCTGTTGTTACCATGTTTCCGTGAAAATCATGATGTTGCAGTCCATAATACATTTACCAGTGGTGATCCGTGGCTGAAGATCATCCATTTTCTTTGCTAAAGACTGTACATTGGCGAGGAAAATGCTGTGTAGTGTTAGCCGATAAGAATTTAGCCTTAGCCTAACGTTATCTCTCCTCTCTTTGTTTACAATCTTAACCCGGATTTCCTGCACTTCCGGTTGGCGGAGCTGTTTTGATAGACCTCTGCAGAGCTATTTGGTCTCGTCACAAAATTGGCCGCACTTTTACTCAGCATTGTCTCAGTCTCAGACCAAAAGGACGGGATTTAATACCAAAACTGCAGAATATCACTTAAATGCCTGTGCATTCACAGATTTATTGGACTTTTTACATCAACGCTGATGTCAGCTCCGACATTTGCCACCCGCTGCGTTACCGCTCCCTCACTTGGGCGAGAGAGGTAAAATTACAGACTGCGGAGAGAAAAAAAAAACATATAGACTGCTAAATATATAACCATTTACCTCTTAAAATCAATAGTGCTTGTGTATGTGAGCTCATCCGTCTCAGGCTCCCTCACCACTCAATATTTCCCATACTGGATGTTAGACAGTTAGATAATCTACTTTCCATGGAAGTCTAATTAGGGGGAGATAATTCCAGGCAGCTGGGAGATCTCTTCTCAACGGCCACCCAAACCTGTCTCTCACCACTGTTCCATAACAACGAACCCCTTTCGTCCCGGTGTTGAAATCGTCAAAAAGGTGACATTCACGTGTTAAATATATTGTGATATAGTGGTTTTAGCGGCTGGCTAATTGGGGACTGAGTACTGAACACTGTACTTTTTTGGGTACCGACCAAATTACGTCGTTACTATGGAGAATGCGTAGCCGCTGGGTACTTGAGTTGGTCGCGCATGCGGTTTTAGGGTAGTGGCTGCATGTGTCCACCACAACGCATAGTACGTCAACACCGGTACAAGCCTGCAGCTGTCCGCGGAAACGGAAAGCTCGGAGCGTCTTGGACGGCTGAACTGAGACTCGGTTTCCTGCTTATCGGTTAACGGTCAATGATCGGTTAACAATTTGATTTCATTTTGCTTCTTTTGGAAGGCCAAAAATCGACACTTACTAGCTAATTTATTAGCCTGAGGGAACAATGTTTATCAGTACACAGAAGGGACGTGGTGGCTGGCGTCTGGTGCGTACGCCGGTGTTTGTGTGTGTGTGCCGGCCCGCCCCCGCGAAGCTCTGACATGCAGACAGCAGAGGAACATTGGAAAGTAGGCCAGCAGCAGCTTCCCAAAAATAAAGACTGAAAAACAGAACTATTTTGCATAAAATCTTCTAAATTAATAACAAAATGTTGTTTGCAAATAGTATAAATAGGATTTAAATTATTTTAACAATACATTTGTTGTTATTAGAGAGGGTGAGTACCAAAAAATAAAATAAATTTAAAAGAAAAAGTACTAGAACCGAATTCCAGATACCGGTAAAAATGTGTGAATGGTACCCAACCCTACTGGCTTGCTTGCTCACTAACTAACGATGGTATTTAACAAGGAATCTCTCTCTCTCTCTCTCTCTCTCTCTCTCTCTCTCTCTCTCTCTCTCTCTCTCTCTCTCTCTCTCTCTCTCTCTCTCTCTCTCTCTCTCTCTCTCTCTCTCTCTCTCTCGAAAAGAAAGTAGCTGCACCTTCGCCAAAATGAAGACTGAAAAACAGAACTATTTTGGTACAAACATTTACTCGCCATGTGGCAGATAGCCAGACAGATATAATTTATGAATTATATATTATTTAAATTTAATATTTAGTGTTTAGTAAATAATTGTTAAATGTAATAAAGAGTCTGTAGTCTAATCGCACAAACACTCGAGGAATGCTGCAAACATTTGACAACCAGTACAAATTGCCTGGGAGAACATATGTGTCACAAACGGCAATTCCACAAACTGTACAGCAGCATGAAAGACGACATACTAAAAAGGAGATCAAAGACATATTGTGGATATTTAAAATGTCTTCCAGTTCCAGTGTTAAATATTCTTTAGAAATAAAAGTGTATTGATCTTTGAAAAGGTGTACCTGCATTATTATGCCATTATCACATTAGATGAAAATGGTCTCGGAACAACAATATTATCGTTTATCGCAATAATTTGTGGGACAATTTATCTTCCAGCAAAACTTGTTTATCGTGACAGGCCTAAGGATACTTTTAAAAAAAAAAAAAAAAAAAAACATAGGCGGAATCGATCCCTATGAACACAGAGTAGGGTGTAGTATTATTACCAAGCCTCAGTTTCCCTGATATTTTCTCATACCTGGTCTGTGGAGTAAGCGCTTACTTAAAAAATTAAAACGATCAATTAAAAATAATTCATGTCACTGGAGGCTCACCTGCAGAGTCAGAGGGTGTGTCATCGGCCATCGGTGTGTCAACAGGTGTAACACAACAAGAATCATCAGATGTGGCGGCAGAAGGTGTGGCAAAGGGTGACACAACTGCAGCTTGCTGCCGTTGAATCCTCCGCTTATGTCGGTCAGAATTCCCACCGACGCCTGTGGGACCAAGGTGTAGAGACGGCGCCCAGTCAGGGTCGCACTGAAACATTTCATATGCTGGCTTGCCTGAAAACAACAAAAACCGAATTTCTGTTACGTAGCTGGCAGCAATTGTGTGATTTATGGCGTTTTTCCATTACATGGTACCTGCTCGACTCGCCTTTTTTGGTTTTCCATTACGAAAAAAAAGTCCCCTTTTTTTTTTTAGTATCACCCATGTCGAGGTTCCAAGCGAGCTGAGGCGATACCAAAAGGAGACGTGAAAACCTGCAGACTACCGATTGGTCAGAGAGAATCGTCACTAATCACTGCGTCATCACTGCTAGCGACACACGGCGGTGTCACTGCCCGATGTGAGCGGAGCGCAGATTTGAGTCGTGCATGCGTCACTTTGCGACAAGTAGCCTACAAGATGCTAACGCTTTTTGAGCTAACGTTAGCAATTTAGCAATCGTAGCTTGCTAAAACGTTTTTTTAAATGACTGCTAGCTACAAGTTAGCAATCAAACACAACAAGGGCTGTCACTTGAATGGTGTTTTGAGCTAACGTTAGCGATCAAACAATCATAGATAGCTTGAAAAAACGTTTTTGAAATGATTTCCATCTTCTGTTATGTATGTAAATAGAAAAGTTTATAATTTCATGGAAGACACGTTATGCCGTAAACCGTTTAAATCTGAGCATGCGCGACTCACATCTGCGCTCGAAAAACAACACATCATCGATGTTCTGTGTGTGTATTATGACAGTTTCCTGTGGCGTCGCTAGGACAACCAGCCATGCTCACTTAAGGCACGAGCAAGGCCTCTCTTCAGAACTCAAACCTCCTATGGCGCCATTTTGATGCTACCAAACGCTCACCTGTCGTTAGCATCCCATTGACTCACATTCATTTTGACGTCACTTTGACAGTGAATAACTTTACATCTAAAGCGTTTGTCCATTGTTTATTTCTAAAGAAACACGACAATGTATAAAAGGCTCCATTACCTTGTGTCTCAAGTTATGGCTCTGTAGTAGACGTTTTTGTAAAAGTAGGCTAACGATTGTGTCATAACCACACAACTTACTGTTGCATAGTTTCGACTTACATTAGCTGTTTAAGTTTAATTCCTTATGTTAACTAGCATTTTAGTTAGCAATAATTAGCCTGTGCCCATGTTATCTCCTTACATATACCTACGCTCTCCGTCTCTGCAAGATTCAAAATGATTGAGATTTCTCTTGGCACAGCTACCAGAAGACTTACAACTTTCAGATACGTTGCTCATGTCACATCTACGTCGTCTCTCTCAGTTGAGAGGCGGTAGTAAATCTGCAATGGAAAATGGAGGACGCGACACTGCGGCCGAGTCAAGCCGTGTAGATACCATGTAGCCTAATGGAAAAACGCCATAACATTTACATGTATTCATTTGGCAGCGATGTTAAAATCCGAAGCGACTTACAACAGAATAACTTCAAGCTATTAACAATGAAACTACAGAGCTAAAGCAATAGAATAATATGTAAGCTATTAATAATAAAGCATTTCAGCATTTTAACATTTAAGCTACAGCTTCAGCAAAATCTAGATGAATAAACGAGGTGTAGGGAAAGTGGGAGAGAAATTGACTTGCCCCACTGGACAAGTTAAACTCAAACAAAATAAAATGCCATGTTACTTCACGTTATGTGCCACTCATTACGTCTATGTTACAGAATTGAAAAATCTCTGCCTCGTAACGTTACTACTCCGCTGCTCGTTTGTCCGTCAGTTAATGTAAAACCTCAGCTCCGAGAATTGCCGGATTATATATCAGCTAAAAATCAACTGTAAAGTAGTTACACCTTTTGAAGGATCCATTGGTAAATCAGCCTCTGCCGGGTAGAAAGTGAAATTGTATAAAAAAATTAAAAGTTAACACCAACATTTTGTGGCAAAATCCATTGTTATGGCTACTAAATTATTTTAGAAGTTCAAGTCTCCACTACCTCTGATCAATATATTGACTTAGTATCTCAGAATATAAACTAAGAATCTCAAAGTAATGAGAACATTTTAAATATTGACTTAGAATCTCAATATATTGGCTTAGTATCTCAATATATTGACTTAATATCTCAAAATATTGGCTCAGTATCTCATATTGACTTAGTAACTCAGAATATTGACTAAGAATCTCAAAGCAATGAGAACATTTAAAATATTGACTTACAATCTCAATATATTGGCTCAATATCTCAATATAGGCTATTGACTTATTAACTTAGAATTAGGGCTGTCCTCGACTAAAGAAATTCTTAGTCGACTAACAATTATACAATTTTGTCAACTAATCGATTAGTTGATTTAATTGACAGAGCTGTGTGCTTTGAGAGGTGGTTAAGACTAGAAAAGCACAATATAAATGTAGTTAATTAACCACCTGTAAAACTGAGTTTCTCCACAATTAATCTTGCAAAAGCACCACTTTAAATCTTGTGTTTACCATAAATGTGCTCATAAGTTTCTTGGAAATGAGTAATTAAAAATAAAAAATGATTAATCGACTAAAGAAATCTTAGTCGACTAAGACCAGACGACCGATTAGTCGACTAATCGACTAAGAGGTGGCAGCCCTACTTAGAAGATTGACTAGGAATCTGAAAGTAATGAGAAACTTTGAAATATTGACTTAGAATCTCAATATATATACCTTTTTCACGGCAGACAAGTTGACAAGTCATAGTAGGAGAAGCACAGGTGTCTTTAAAAACATTAATGATGGCTGCATTCCACTTAGGAGAGGCCCTGGTATTGTGCATGCTGACTCACTGAAAGAGCTTACTGGGACACTTGATGGAATTGAGCCATCGTTAAGGTTATGAATTTCAGCTGTGCTTTTCCTACTATGACAAGTCAAAATGTCTGCTGTGAAAAAGGTCCATTAACTTCTGCACACCGGCGTGCAAAGTATAACTTTGTATTATGGAGACAAGTGACTTAATTTTGTACATGGACAAGTGAAACGTAAATGTACTTTCCCAAAGGACAAGTGCCTCAAAAAGTTAAAACTATTTTTTATATTTACCATCTTGTTCCCAAAACACAGCAACGTACTTGCTGCTTTAATCTGAAAAGCAGAACTTTAGTTCACTGCTAAACGAATAAATTAAATGTAAATGTAGTTAACTTTGCCAGCTGAAAACCTATTGACCATGTCATGAAACTATCCGAAATTGCTAATCGCGAATAGCCGCGATGCTAACGGAGTGGACTACAGAGCAAAGCAAAAAAGGACCCCCCTCCACCCCCACTACCCACCCCCCAGCTTTGATAATAATACCTTACCTTTGTGAAAGTGCCGTGAGCAAACAAGCATGTCTTTGGAAATGTTGTCGAAGGTGATGGTTTTCCTCCGTGCAGCGGCGACCCAAGCCATGCGACGCCTCTTTGTGATTTCGGACACCAGGTCTCCTTGTGTCTTTTTCCAAGTAGGAAAATGGTGGAAACTAATACCATTTATCAGGCGTTTGCCCTGTCGATCGTGAGACCTATTATAGCAGTTCACAATGCAGCAATACTGACCCATTTTTCCTGAAATAACCTAAATAATTACGTTAATATTATCAAATGAACAACGTTACAAATCATCTACAATACAATATATCTACTTCCGGTCGTCTTCTTCTTCTTGTTGGTGTACTTCTTCGTCTTCTTCTTCTCTGGTATTTTACGGCAGCCGGCATCCAATAAGTTGCATTGCTGCCATCTACGGAACTAGCACCTTAGTGCACTATATCCGGCTATATAGCCCAGTGTCTATTAAAAATGTGAAAAAAAAACAACGTTTCCCCCTACCGCTTGATCCTACTTGTAAAATACTTTTCAGAGACACTTCTTACAAGCCAATTTCTTGCAATTCTCTGAGTAGATCTTTCTTGTTGGTGTAGAATTCCGGCAGGCTTCTTCTTCTTCTTCTTCTTCTTCTTCTTCTTCTTCTGTCAATTTCGGGCAGACTAGGCACTATATATTATATGTGATTATCAGGGAAAATGCAGGAAATAGGTTCATGCAATTGTGAAATGTGTTTTATTCAACTTGAACATACAAAGTTAAACGAGCATAAGAAGATATACATGGACAAAACATGTGGAATACGTTTTTTTCAAAATAACTTAATATTTCACTTACAAAAAACACCTTTTGTTTTACTCAAAACGCACAATTTTGAATTGCATTGTGACTGCGATATGATTGTAGTGTAGTGATGAAGATGTAGTAATTGTACAGCCCTAAAAGAAATATGAAACATTTGTTACAATATATTTGTTTTTCAAATGGAGGAGCTGTACAGTAGTTTGTGCAGGATTGTTGGTCAAGTGAAACATTTAGCCAACATACTATACAGCTATTATTCCTTTTCTCTGAATGCCCCTGAAGATTTCTGTCACCACCATATAACAAGACCAAATATGAAAATATTGTCCAGAGCCAAAAGTCCTTCAGCCTAAAAAAAAAAGCCATGTTGCTTTCAGCTATATTTGTTTCTATTTTGATTATTTTTCTAAATGATTACACCAGGGGCTATACAAATGTAATAGAAAGTTAAAAGATGTAAAAAAATAAATAAAAAAAAAGACCCACCAATGTCTCTTTAAACATCAGGCATATAATCGGTCTCAATTGTTGTTCAGATTTTCACTTCTCCGTCATGTTTGGTAATCAGTGAAGTTCTGCCCACATCTAGTGGCTGAAACAAAGAACAGCACATTTTTCTCTCCCTTTCTCTGCTCTTCACTTGACCGAATCACTTTCAGAGTCAAAGTACACTAATTAAAACCCGGCTATAACAGCTTCTCATTTAAAGATGACAATAAGTAATCTTCTCAATCTTGGGCACACGTGCCCAGTGGACCTTTTTCACAATAGACATCTTGACTTGTCATAGTAGGAAAAACACAGCTGAAATTGATAACCAGTAAGCTATTTCAGTGAGTCAGCATGCACAATACCAGGGCCTCTCCTAAGTGGAATGCAGCCATCATTAATGGTTTTGAATACACCTGTGCTTTTCCTACTATGACATGTCAGGACATCTGCCGTGAAAAAGGTCTGTTACAGATCGGGGCTCATGAAGGCACTATTCTATCTTCCCCCTTAGTGTCAATTCAATTCAATTCAATTTTATTTATAGTATCAAATCATAACAAGAGTTATCTCAAGATACTTTACAGATAGAGTAGGTCTAGACCACATGCTATAATTTAAGTAATAAAGGACCCAATAATTCCAGTAATTCCCCCAAGAGCAAGCATTTAGTGCGACAGTGGCGAGGAAAAACTCTCTTTTAGGGAGAAACCTGGGACAGACCCAGGCTCTTGGTAGGCGGTGTCTGATGGTGGTGGTTGGGGGTATGATGAACAGTGGCGATAATAGTCACAATAAAGATAATGGAACTATGACTAGAAATAGTAGTTGTAGTAGTTAATGGCATAGCAGGGCGTTACAAGGTGTAGCAGGGCACTGCAGGGCATAGCAGGGTGTAGCAGGGCATAGCAGGACGTGGAGCAGGGCCTCTTTCGAAGTGATGATTACAAAAATCGGGCATTTAAATCCCTTCGATTATATTTTATTGTACCTGGCATAAACAGTTCTTTTCTCAATAAGGGGATTTCTTGTCTTCTATCATTAAGCTTGAGAAAGTGTTAAGGGTTGGAGACATCAATGTCTATATAAACGACACTACTAACAGTTTGCTTTTAATTTCTTAAATATCACAGACTCTTTTAATTTTTACCCAGCATGTGTTTGGTCCTACACACATTGCGTACGCTAAAGCCACCAGACTCCATGTGAGTAAACAGTAATTTTAGCATTGTAAATTCAAAGACAGAAACAAAGACAGAAACAAAATAAAACTATGTAAACCCATTTTTGCTTGTCTTTCCACTTTTCTAACAATCAATCAATTTTGTCTGAAATAAACGCATAGTTTACCATTTTTCATGGGAAAATATGTCAGCTCCACACACGCTAAAGTATTGTTTTTTTTGTACGGAGTCTGGTGGGTTTAACGCTTAGCGACCTCATGTCACTTAGAATACACTTAGAATAATAATCTTAGCCTGTCAGTGGCGAAAAAAGAACTTTTAGTAGACCAAATCGAGGATGCACATTTTCCCTTCAGGGTTATCTACATTGCAGCTCAGTCTGTGGCTGCCTGTCCAGCGTTCACCCTTAATACTGGACCAATTTCAAAGATTGTTGTTTATATCAGACACTTACACACAAAACATACGAAAATAGGTTCCAGGTTGTAAAAAGTAAACCGAAATAACACTTTAAAGGTCAGTGGGGAAAACTGACTTGTAAAACGCTATTTTATTCTGAAAAGCAGAGGAGTGTAGCGGAAGTTGTGTTTGTGTTTCCGGGTACCGGAAGACGTTATTATGGAATATTTCATTTTCCCATTTTACCGCGTGATGAGGACGCCGGAGTAAAACGCGCCAGTGTTTAGTTTCCTAAAGAAAGAAAACTCATAAACTACTGGCTGTGGTTTTAAAATAAAAAAAAATGTGGATGGTTTTCTTTCTCCGACCGGAAACGCCTTTACTGCTACTGTTGCAGGAAGACCATGCGCTAAGCTAACGTTAGCCGCAGCTCGCTCCTTGTGTTTTAATCCTTCACCTTGTTCTACGTTCCATATTTTCTTAAATTACAGGTCGGGGAGAAGTTGAGGAGAGGCACTTCAACATGAACTCTGAGAGGAAACTGTCAGCGGACCAGCAGAGAGGTGGGAGACGTTTAAAATGTTACCTGTATTCGTATTGTTTGTATGAACTGGCTCGGAATTAACCCTTAACTGGCTTACGTACAGTTTAGTGTCACACATTTTCCAAAAACCAAGTGTCCCAATTGATAGGGTTAGGGTAGTACAGGTGGTTTAGCAGGTTCATAATTAATGAAGGACATTGTATGGGGAATTTGGGATACTAAACTGCACGTAGGGCTAGGGTTGGGCATCGTTTGGATTTTAACGATTCTGATTCCAATTCCGATTCTTCCTTTCGATTTTGTTTTTTGATTCTCGATTCCGATTCTCTGAGGGATGGAGTTGAAACGGGTCACATGCCTACTTTCACAAATAAGAGGAAAGTTTTATTTTGATTCAACGGTGGTTTGCAGGTTTTACAGCTTTTTCAACGTAAAATAAAGCCAGACTAGAGCGCCGCTTACTGTGCTACATGGCTGCAACACAACAAGCACCTGGCTGCTACGGAAACCCAAACTTGCGCATGTTAAATTGGGAAGTGATGGTCGGATTTGAAATCCTCCAAACGATTCCAAAACGATTCCAATACAGAAACGATTCCGATGGAATCGTAATTTTTGAAACCATTCCGATTAGGAATCGGTTCTCGATGCCCAACCCTACGTAGGACATTGTATGGGGAATGTGTGACACTAAACTGCACGTATACCCCCTTAACGTTACATGGGCAAGGCCGCTTTATTTGTTAAACTACATTTCAGTAACAGGGCAATTCAAAGGGCTTGACGTAAAACGTTAAAGAGCATTTATACAGATAAAATAGATGTGATCCACTTTCTTGCTCTAACAGGTAAGACTCAACTTTTTTTTTTTTGGGAGAACTTATGTTACAGTACTGTAGTCTAGTGAAGAGATAAAAGCATGGCGCTTTTCCAAAATCTGCGTAGACATGGGTAGGTCCGTATAATCTGACTGGTTCATCATAGGTTGTGGCCACAAGGGGCCGTCTGTTAGAATGCCCTCCAGACAAGATGTTGCTTTTGGTTATTAATTGAAATGACTGTGTGTGTGTGTGTGTGTGTGTGTGTGTGTGTGTGTGTGTGTGTGCTTGTGGTTTTGGAACAGAGATGCATGCAAATAGTTAGTACAATCTATACACAGTATCAGTGGTGGAATGTACCTAAGTACATTTACTCCACTACTGTACTTGAGTACAAATACTTTTTCTTTTCATGCCACTTTCGACTTATTTCAGAGGTAAATATTAGACTTTTCACTCCTCTACTGGCAGCTTAAGTTACTAGTAACTTTACAAATTAAGTTTTGCACATAAAACACATTTAATTTATTATAAATTAAACTACCCAACAATATATAGGCCTACAAGTACGCTTTTAATGCTGTTTTTTTATGCTTTCTACCCTTCTTTTCATTTCTAAAATGTCAGGGTTTTTCTGCATTAAATAGTAATTTTACTTTAACTAGTTTAGGCACATTAGTAACATTTTCAATGCAGGACTTTTACTTGTAACAGAGTTACAAGAGAGAGAGAGAAAGTGGTGCGCAACAATCAGCTGTTTTTCCGAAGGTACAGTCAACACCTCGGCTCTTTAGATCAAATTGTGGTCACCACTACGTATTTTCTTGTCTTTGTTTTTGGTAGTTGTTGTGTTTGGTGTAGTTTCATCGTCCATACAACTCTGTGATTTACTTTTTCTCGGTCCTCTTCGTGGAATGGAGGAGTAAGTTAGACTCCATGTTTTCTGTTGAGATGCTAAAGCACTGACGTTGTGCTATTATCGTGGTAAGCTAGATTGATTTTGCAGTAGACACACTGTACAGAGTTTTCGTTTTAATTCCGTTTGAACTGATTCCAAACTTTGGACACTTTCGGTCGTTTTCTCCAGCCTGTCTCTTCTCTAACCCCCTAGCTATTTACGCTCTAGCATGTGTCGCCAGCAGCAGACTGAGCCGCATCTGGTGCGTGAGAGTAATAATGATCTGTGCATCCAGGAATCGTTTCAGCCTTAGAGAGTAATAATATTTATACAGTATTGTGGTTTCATTTTGGGGAAATGCTTAAATATAATATATATTGCTTAAATTGCATACATTGATATTACTTAAATTAAACCTTAAGTGCCATATTACATTCTGTTTTAAAATAACAACCTCAAACTAAGGTATACATTAAAATTATAATACATAAACATTGCCAACAAGCTATATCATTATAGGCCTTGGTTTTTTCTCTCCTACTCATCTGTCTATAGACCTAATGAACCAGAAAATGAATTAATCAACGTTTACTAAGGCATTCAAAATATCCGAGTCTCCATGTTATTGTCTCGTACGGATGAGTAATGTTCCATTTGCAGGGTGGAACCTTAAATAAGTCCCTGTTGCACGGGAACTAATGTTATTTAAAGATTAAACATGTTACTATCGCTCCTAGAACTCCTTTAATGTTAAAGGGGAAGTAACCGTAACACTGCAAGCTAATGCTATCATCACAAAAAGTTCATTATGGCTTTTTTAAGTGAAATAACTGGGCAGGCTTGTCATTATAGAAATAGATCACACAGTTGGAGTTGTTTTTGCAACTTTAGCGTGAAGATTATGTTTTTAACTTATATTTAAAAACTTCAATTTCTGCAGCCTTATAAAATGTAAATGCCGATACAGTTAATCAGCAAAGTGACAAAAAACAGGCCGATAATCGGCCAGTCCCTATTGCAGGTTCAGATTTTTGTTCTGAAAGTTCTCACATCGCATTCTACAAACTTGCATTTCGCACCATATTTACCTTCAATAGTCCCTACGAAGATATAGCTACCGTTTTTAAGGAGGAAAATCCTCTTAGGGGCCATCCACATGGAGACGCTTTTTGATGCAAACGCACGTTTTGTGTCATTTGACGACAGGCCCAAACGATACAAAACGAATCCTGTAAATGCACTGCCTGAAAACACACTTTTTTGAAACCTGGTCCCAGGGTGAAAAATTTCGAAAACTGCTCCCTTTTGGCATCGTTTGGACGATGAGGACGCATACGTGTGATGATGATGATGTCATTGCCATAACCCTCAACCTCATAGCCCGCACTGACGCAATTGCGGTCAAGCTAACCAGCTAGCTAACTAGCGCTAGCTAGCAGAGCAAGCTTGCAGAGCTAGTTAGCGCGCTTGATCGTAATTAATCGTGTCCCATGGCAGACAGAACTGCAAAATAAAAAGTAATCCAACAGCACATTATACAATGTAAGCAAAGACACGTTTTCTTGCGGTGGCCTTTATAAAATGAGCAGATGTGAAAGTTATTAAAGTCTACTCATGTTATGAATGGAAGTGCAAGTGAAGAATATGCTCTTCTCGGTCTTTGGTGAATTTCTGTAGCAGAAACAGCGCCAACTATAGGCCTGGAATATGAAGTAGCGTGTTGAGTATTTAGGGCCCGAGCGGCGACAGCGGCGAAGGCCCTATTGAAACTGAAGGAATTATTGTTTGTTTGTTTGTTTCTATTCTTTTTCCCGTCAAATAAATTGGCTTTTTGAGGGGCTTAACATATTCAAAAACTCACCAAATTTGGTGGTCGCATCAAGTCTGGTGAAAATGTACGTATTTTAAGGGTTTCGGGAATAGGCGCACAAAAATGGCTCGCTAGCGCCCCCTAGAAAGTTACGAAAATTGAGCGCCTGCAGTGCGTTTTAACACATATGTAGTGAGGTATCATTGAACTCAGCAGAGACTTCCTTATTCATTGGTCATGGTTTGGCCCGCCCCCTATGCTTTAACCACGCCCCCTTTTATAACTAAAGACTGGTTTGATGTAGACCCTTGTGTGAGGTATCATTGAACTCAGCAGAGACTTCCTTATTCATTGGTCATGGTTTGACCCGCCCCCTATGCTTTAGCCACGCCCCCTTTTATAACTAAAGACTGGTTTGATGTAGACCCTTGTGTGAGGTATCATTGAACTCAGCAGAGACTTCCTTATTCATTGCTGATGGTTTGGCCCGCCCCCTTATACTTAAGCCACGCCCCCTTCCATAACTGGTGACCTGTTTAAGGTAGAGTCTTATGTGAGTAATCAACAAACTCAACAGAGACTTCTTTTTTCATTGGTCATGGTTTGGCCCGCCCCCTATGGTTACACCACGCCCCCTTTCATACCTTTTGACCCGTTTAAGGTAGAGTCTTATATGAGGTATCATTGAGTTCCCTTTTCATTGACGATTTGCGGCGTCTGAGTGCCGCGCAAATGCACGGTCGCAAGGAGCGGCGTCCGCCGGTAACCCTGACGTGCGCAGAGTCGCGAGGGCCCGTCCATCGCTGCTCGCAGCTTTAATTTACAAATGGATCCGTTTGGACTCACTTTTTTTTTTTTTTTTTTTTTTACATGGTTCCAGTGAAGACGGAGGAAAGAAAGATTGTTTTGGTACGTGTGGACGTGGCCTTAGTTTAACCGGAAACGGATCCGAGATCGATAGGCAACAGAATTGACATTCAAATACATCCCATTCTTCTATTCTTGTATGCACTAGGGGTGGGCGATATAAATCGTTTACAATAATATCGTCGTCGTTCAGAAGTACCTTCTACGGACTGATGGCCATCTCGCCCCTAAATGAGGGACCTCGTTTGTCCCTAAAGAGATGGATTACATAAATCAGATCAAGGCAGAAACAGCTGATACAATGTTATAACGTTACAATGCCGAGCTAACGCTCGCAGCTGAATATGTACAACTTGTTAAGATCACACATCTAACACTTAAATCTTCTACAGTGAGGACGAGGATTTAACACAAATAACAGTATGGCCACAACACATGCAACGTTAAGTGACTTATTTGCCAGTGGTTAAACTGTGCCGCTGTTAGCTAAGGTTAGCTTGCTAGCATGTTACAGTACGGTACCAATATACGTTATAATTCGCGGTACCAAAATCATTACCGACTGCAAAATGAACCAAATAAACACACAGTATACATACGTATATGTTATAGTACATAAGTACAGAAGTGATTTGAGCCGCAACATGGGTTTTCTCCCCCAGGAGGATTTCCCGTATTCTGATACATTTTCAGGCACACATTTATGGTGAAAACGTCTTTATGACAAGGAAAACACAAAATTCTGGCAGCAGGTAACAATTATAACAAAATATACTGGAATATAATGCAGTAAGGTGGCTTTCGCATCAGACTACACTTGACTACAAAGCCAAGTTCATTTGATTAGTATGAACAGGGCATAACGGTACTTAAATAAGATAACTCTTATTACTGTTGTAGCTAATTTGTAAAATAATACAATTGTGTTATGAATACAAAACGTTATGAAGTCTAATGTGTTCTATTTTGAAATATTGATCAATAAATTGTCAGTGATGTTGAATATACAGTATACAGTAAGGGACCACCTCTACCGTTCGGCATGCATGTTACCGTGGATTAATTACAAATTCAACCAGCTTGTTCAGTGAGTCTGGGCAATGCTGATAAAGCCCTTGGATATGTTGTTCATGTGTTCGCTACTACCGTACGGCTCGCATCAGGTGTTAAAACCAACTGTACCAAAACACAGATTTTGACAACAATTCTGATAACGCGATACCAGACATTTTCACAGGTTATGAAACAGTCTCAATTTAATACTGAAAGGTTATACTTCCAGGTAAATTAAGACCGCCCAGGTAGATAAAATCCAAAATATTTTTTTTTCTCCAAACAACTGTATTTTTTACAGTGCACACAGACCAGCTGCCTCCAGCCCGCCCGCTCGTGAAGTTGCGTGCCGCATGCATGACAGCGTCAACTTTGCACTTGCTCAGAGAGGCTTTCGTTGCGTTAATAGTAGCATGCTGCTGTGCAATGGATAAACTGTACTAATAAAACCGTGGAAACAATGCGTCAATGCGGCTGTGAAAGCGTCATTTATCAGGGTCTGGTTGTTACCCCTCTCCGCGGCAGTCTCCTCTGCTCCATGTCTTTATAACGGAGCTAGCTAACCAGAGCTGACTGGCGCTAACCGTTAATCCGCTAATTGGCCTAGTCACCGGGAGGGTCTGGTAGAGCCTGACTCTGCAAACGGAGATCGCATTTACTTTGTTTTTTTTGCAGACGTCCTGCAGCTGTTGGTGGTTAAAGAAGAAGTTCTGCCTGAGCAGCAGGAGTGGAGCTCCAGTCTGGACCAGGAGGACACAAAGCCCCAAAACATTAAAGAGGAAAAGGAGAAAATCAAGATCAGTCAGGAGGGAGAGCAGCTTCAAGGGCTGGAGGAGGCTAATATCAGCAAGTTCCCATTCACTGTTGTTCCTGAAGAGTGAAGATGATGAACAGAAACCTCAGTTCTCACAGTTTAATCAAAGACAAACTGAACAGATGAAAACAGAAGCTGATGTAGAGGACTGTAGAGGACCAGAACCAGCCATGAAGTCCGATTCACACTTCCAAACAGAAGATTATGACAAGACTGGAGACTCTTCTGAACCTGAGACTGATGACAGTGAAGATTGGGTCGAGACCAGAGAACAGTCAGGTTTAAATTCTCAGAAAAATGAAGTCTCAGTTAGTGTTTCGACATGTAGTGCTGGTGAAAAACAATTTGGCGCTCTGAGTGTGGGAAAATATTTGGCACCAATGGAATTCTGAAGAGACACAAGAGATCTCATAATGGAGGGAAACCATTTAGCTGCTCAGTCTGCAAGAAAGCTTTTATATATTGGGTGGAAGTTTACAAAGACATATGAGAATCCACAAAGGAGAGAAACCATTTAGCTGCTCAGTCTGCAAGAAAGCTTTTATAGAGAGTGGAAGTTTAAAGAAACACATGCTAATCCACACAGGAGAGAAACCATTTAGCTGCTCCGTCTGTAATAAATCATTTACATTGAGTGGACATTTAAAGCGACACATGATAACCCACACAAGAGAGAAACCATTTAGCTGCTCAGTCTGTAAAAAGGCTTTTTCAGAGAAAGGACATGTAACAAAACACATGAGAATTCACACAAGAGAGAAACCATATAGCTGTTCCATCTGTAAGAAAGCTTTTACAGAGACTGGACATTTAAAGGCATATGTGAGAATTCATACTGGAGAGAAACCATTTAGCTGCTCCATCTATAGGAAAGCTTTTACTTTTTTTTTTTTATAAAGAGCTTTTATTAAGTTTTACAAGATTACATTTTATACATCAAACATCAAAATATACAAAACAATTTTTTTTTTCCAAAATTACAAATTATACATTAAATATCACAATATAAGAGAAAAAAAATACCAGAGACAAATGTGCAAATTGGGCTATTAAAAGTGCGTACAGTGCAAATAGTCTTTCATAAAGTGCATTCAGAGTCTTCATAAAGTGCTGTAGTTCACAAAGTAAGAGAGCTCCAAGGAAGGAGCTGTTTCCTGTCCATTGTTTTTCTTCTTCTGAGCTCAGTGATCACTTGTTTGCACACTTCATCGCTGCTTATGAAAATCTGTTGTATAGTCATACAACATCTAGTTTTCCAAAGCTTAAAACAGACAACACATATGATTATTTTTACCAGTTCCTTTTGCTTCTCTGTAGAGATTTGTCAACCATACAGTACATGATAGATATATATGAAAGATCAATATTTATACCATACATTCCCAATTTGTCCCAGACCTCTTTAGCCCTATAACAGTCCATTAATACATGCTGCTGTGTCTCATCTTCATTACAATTACGCATGGGACATTTTTTTGTTTTTACATAGCAACTCCAAGAAACAGTAGCTCTAACAGCGAGTCTATTTACAGACATCAGCCATCTCATGTCACGGATACTCTCTGAAATGTTTTTATTTTTTAAAAATTGCAGGAACTGGGTTCCTTCAATTTGCGTTACATTTTAATAATTAATATATCCACCATATTTATAATCATTAATTAAAAAAAAAATCATTTTACTTGGGAGGCCGTTCCAGTCAATTTTAAGATTTACATAATCATACATAAAATCAGCGTAGATAAGATTATACTCTGGACCTTGTCTGGCTCTCCCTCTCCATTTCCTCCACTTGGAGCGATCTCCGGTCCAGAGAGCATTCCTTGAGATGGCTGTCTGACATGTTTTTAATAAAAGCTATGTACAATTTAATTCTCATATCTATTGCCCCTAGCCCCCCATATTCTTTACTTTTATACATGCTTTCTCTTTTTGTTACTTCCCTAGTTGTACCCCAGACCAAATTTACACACTGTTTATTTAATTTCATTATCATTTTGTGAGATGGAGGAAAGATATTGGCTAAAAACAGGAGTTTGGATAAGATGAACGTTTTAACAATATTGACTCTTGATTTATAATTAGTGTTTTTATTTTCCCATTTTTTAACTTCTTCTTTAACTTCACATAGTTTATTTTCCCAGTTTTTTTCACTACAGTCTTGATTACAAATGGTCAGGCCCAAGATTTTAATTTCATCCTTTACTTTAATGTTGATATCACGTTTGTTACTTTCAGCTCCGATCCAAACTCCCTCTATCTTATCATGATTTAATTTAGCTCCTGAAGCCAGTTCATATAGGTTTAGGTGATTAGTTAAGACATCCATCTCCATCTGATTTTTTAATAACCGTGACGTCATCTGCGTAGGCCATGGCAGTGACTATGGGCGCAAGGCCAACCTGAGTACCAGATATGAGCCTCTCAGAGTTTATGGTTTTAATAAGGGGGCTGATGGCCAGGATGTATAGTGAGGCACTAAGAGGACAGCCCTCTCTCTACATTAAAGAGAGCTTAACACACCATTTACATTAATACACACACTAGACTTAACATACAGACATCTGATCAAGTGGATAAAACTTTCTGGGAAGCCATAAGACTTCATTACAGTCCATAAATCGTCTCTAGAAATATAATCAAAGGTCTTTTTTTAGTCCAGCCTGATTATATAGAAGTCTTTTTTTATCAGGTTTATTTATCATTTCTCTCAATATACAAAGGTTATCCCACATCAAACGGCCTTTAATGGCACACGTTTGTTCTTTTTCTATAATTTCATCTAATATATTATTATTTAATCTATTCATAATTACTTTAGCTAATATTTTATCAGTATTCATTATGGTCAGATGTCTGTAGTTATTTGTCGTTTTCATCCCCTTTCTTATATAATAAACACATTACACCCTGATAAAAGGATTCCCCCATACAGCCACGGTTCACACCTTCATTATACATCTCTGTAAGGACGTTTGCTACACCGTCGATATTTAACTGATAAAACTCTGTAGACAGGCCATCCGGGCTGGGGCTTTTACCAACGTTTAGTTGTTTAATGGCTTGTGACATTCATCCTTTCTTATGTTTCCCACAAGTTCCGTACAGCTCAGTGAGCTGTATGAGGGAAGCTTATCTAATAAAATATTTGCACAACCACTATCTATTTCTATATGTTTATATGCTTCTATACATAATTCTCTAATCACTTGTCTTTTCTGCTGTTCATCAAACACTACATCACCGTCCTGTTTCTTTATGGATTTAATACATTTACTTTGAGTTTGCCGTTGTCCGCATTTAAGAGTATGTATTACATTTCCTCTATTATCTGTATTTGTTTGTTTATAAATGTTATACAATATTTTGTTATTAAAATGATCAATTTGTGTTTTTAATTCCAACATGATTTCATCATCTGAATTTGATCTTTTCATCTGTTTTAAAGCGCCCATATTATGCTCATTTTCAGGTTCATAACTGTATTTTAAGGTTGTACCAGAATAGGTTTACATGGTTTCATTTTCAAAAAACATCATATTTTTGTTGTACTGCACAGCTCTCTCTCACTGCTGCAGATCCTCTTTTCACCTGGTTTCTGTTTTAGCTACAGAGTGAGACCTCTTTTCTTCTTCTTCTTCTGTACTATCTTTGATTGCACTCGCACATGCTCAGTAGCTCAGATGTAGAACATGTCAGCTAGCTTACTCTAGAGACAGTAAAAAGCCTGTTTCTCCAACTTTGGTCAGTTACAAGGCAGGATTAGCTGGGAGACTTCTAAATGAGGGCGCGCATGTAAGTAGTTCTTTTGTAGATTATGGTGAACTTGTGTGTGTTGTAGCAGTGCTTTGCTATTGAGAACGACGTAGCATGCTAGCGTTAGCATTAGCATGCTAACGCTACGAGCTAACGGTTGCGGTTAGCCAGCTCATTTCGGACTGTGACGTCACAGTCCGAGCCGATTTTGAACAGCTCACTAGGAGACTGAAGGCAGGACACATTCAGAAACCATATCTCACTCAAAACAGCATGGATGGATCTTTTTCAAAGTTTGTATGTGTGTGGAAGCACCAGAGACACAAAAGAACACCCCAAATCCCAGAAAAAGTGTTTTTTTCATAATATGGGCACTTTAAGTATTGACGTATTGTTCCATTAAAGCTTTATATTTTATATTTTTAATCTTATTTTTCTCTACATTTAAATCTGAAGAAATATTTTAGTCTTTGTTTTAATAATTCCCACAATTCGACATTGGATTTAGTTAAACATTTTAATAGTAAGATTTTATGAATTTCTTGTTTTAATTCTTTCAATAAATCTGAATCCTTAAGACACTGAGTATTTAACTTTTCTGGACACAAACAGCTTTGTTTTTGCACAAGGAACTCTGCGTGGCCCAGTAAACGAAACCTATGGCACACTGAGCTTTCATTGATATGGAAGAGGATTAGGGCCACTGGCGAAAAATGTATTTGAGCTCTGACTTAATTCTCAGAATTCTGACTTTAATCTCAGAATTCTGATTTTACTCTGAGAATTCTGACTTTAACCTCAGAATTCAAAAGGATTGGATGGAAGTGCAGGGACTGTGACTTTGCCCTCTGCCTGCAGCTAGACAGAAACTGTTCTGAAGCATGGCACAGCTGAATGAAAGTAGAGCGACGGGCAAGGGCGGACCGGACACTGGGAATATCGGGAGTTTGCCCCGGTGGGCCGCTGGACGATTGGGCAAGACAAACCAAAGCCTAAAGTATTAAAATACCGTCCATTTAAAGGTCAATTTGTATGTGCCTTGATGGAATGGCCCATAGTAACTTGCCTAGAAAATGGTGGGGCGAGGCCATTTTGGTAATGACTGTTGGTACAATTTGTGTACCGCATTGGTTTCACACACCTACCTAAATATCTACTACTACCTAATATTTTTACATTTATTTTTTATCGTTTGAGATTGTACTTTGTTTTCTTTATAATTCAAAACTCGTTGTTTTCGCGCATATTTACGGCAGGAAATGGAATAAAACACTAACAGGCGAGTCATTATGAACATTTCTCATTTACAGTGGCCTGACAAATCAGCAGTATAATGCTTTGATTTTTCTTTCCCACGTTAAGTATGAAACATTTTCTCCCCTTGTTTTCAATCAAGTTTTGGTGAATATCTGGTGATGGTTATATTATGTAAAATCTGTGTCTTTGATGAGCGCATTTGTTTGGTTGGTTTGTTTTATGTAAACAAATAATTGCTTTCTCTGCGGCTGAATAAACTGTAAAACCACAGGGTGGTCCACTTATTTTAACCCAAAGTAATTCAAAACAATTTATGTACAAAATATATATTGTTAAAATATATTAATAAATACATATACAGAAAGAAATGAACAAATAAATATATATATGTAAAAAAAAAAAAAATCTTTTCATTGACGATGTATTCAGTATACCAGAGGTACAGTACTGAATGGTCAATATAGAAACATTAAATTAACATATACATCAACAGCAGCCAGCACCAATATACTGTAAAAAGTATTAAATTCCTATATAAGTCAAACTTTTTCTTCATCCTCTTCTTCCTCCTACCATGACCTCTGCCTTCCCATACATGTAAGTAAGTAATAACACCAGAGGCTGTACGAATAGATGTAAAAATGACCAAACAGTATTTCTCAGAAATCTCTCAATTTTGTTTACTGATTTTGTAATTTTGTAATTCTTATTTGTCCATCTGTGAATTTCTGCCTCCATCTAGTGAATTGATGGTATCACCTTAACGAAAGCATTGACAACGTTGTTTGTGTACCCAGAGTTTAATAAAAAGAAAGATTTTAAGCAACTCATTGAGCTTTTGTTTTGTTTGTAACAGGGAGGAGAGTAAAGATGGAAAGCTCCTAAAGCTTAGTTTCATATAAATATAAATGCATGGATAATTTGTTGTTTTGTCATTAGTGAAAAACAATATTGACCTTGTAGTTGAAAAAGGAGCCTCATATGGAGTCCCGTTCATTCGCATTCGGATATCGACTCGTTTTGACTGCCGAGGTGGTAGCGGCCAGAAACAACAAGAGCTAGTTTGACTCGTGTACATTCACAAAAAGACGAAGTGCTTTGAGAAAATGATCATACAGTTCTTGAAAACAGAGGTCAGTTGTCTTTTAGATCCCTTTCTGTTTGCACATAAGAGTAACAGAAGCACAGGTGACGCCATCATTGCTGTGACACATAGTATTAACAGACATTTAGAAGATTCTACCTCATACGCACTCCTATTCGTTGATTTTAGCTCAGCCTTTAATACGCTGCAGCCACATCTGTTAATTAAGAGGCTGAATGATTTTAAAGTTCACCCACTTATTTTCAAATGGTATCATTCGTTCTTTACCAAACGTAGACAGCAGGTCAGCGTTAATGGGACTCTATCTGATCCTAAAATTTGGAGCACAGCAGTCCCCCCAGGGCTGTGTCAGCTCACCTGTCCTTTTCACTTCATACACAGATGAGTGTAGAAGTTTTTATCCAAATAATCATGTCATCAGGGGCGATTCTAGGATCTGACCTTTGGGGGGGGCTCAGCCCCTAATGAAAAGTTGATAGCAGTCAAGCTAGGGGAGTCTGGGGGCATGCACCCATAAGATTAAATAGAAAAAGAAAAAAATAGACTGAGACATGCAATTATGACAAACTATCAACAGATTCAAGGTATCTGCTGTGAAAAAAAAGATGGAAGAAGCACACTACAAAGCATGATTATTGCAGCACACATACCTTGAACTGGTAAAATATTCCTTAACATATTTTTAGACAGGATTATTCATGTTCATTTTCAACTTTTTCATTTACTTCATTGATAGAAACTGATATGGTTATACAGCTAAAACATGAATAATCTAATCTAATAATGCCTCTGAACCAGATGTGGAAAATACATCTCTTTTTCTTAAGAGCCTAGTCCTCCATGAAATGCATATGTAAATATAATGTGAATGGAATATTTTAAGTGTTTTAAGTGTTTTTGTCCGTACAATATATGTGCCGTAATATATGTGCCTGGAACACCTCCCTAGGGAGGCGCCCAGGGGGCATCCTTACCAGATGCCCGAACCACCTCAACTGGCTCCTTTCGACGCGAAGGAGCAGCGGCTCTACTCTGAGCTCCTCACGGATGACTGAGCTTCTCACCCTATCTCTAAGGGAGACGCCAGCCACCCTCCTGAGGAAACCCATTTCAGCCGCTTGTACCCTGGATCTCGTTCTTTCGGTCATGACCCAGCCTTCATGACCATAGGTGAGGGTAGGAACGAAAACTGACCGGTAGATCGAGAGCTTTGCCTTCTGGCTCAGCTCTCTTTTCGTCACAACGGTGCGATAGATTGAATGTAATACCGCACCCGCTGCACCAATTCTCCGACCAATCTCCCGCTCCATTGTCCCCTCACTCGCGAACAAAACCCCAAGGTACTTGAACTCCTTCACTTGGGGTAAGGACTCATTCCCTACCTGGAGTAGGCACTCCATCGGTTTCCTGCTGAGAACCATGGCCTCAGATTTAGAGGTGCTGATCCTCATCCCAACTGCTTCACTCTCGGCTGCGAACCGATCCAGTGAGTGCTGAAGGTCGCAGGCCGATGATGCCATGAGGACCACATCATCTGCAAAGAGCAGCAATGAGATCCCCAGCCCACCAAACCGCAACCCCTCCCCACCCCGACTACACCTCGATATCCTGTCCATAAATGTTATTAACAGGATTGGTGACAAAGCGCAGCCCTGGCGGAGGCCAACCCTCGCCTGAAACAAGTCCGACTTACTGCCGAGAACCCGGACACAGCTCTCACTTTGGTCGTACAGAGATTGGATGGCCCTGAGAAGAGACCCCCTCACCCCATACTCCCGCAGCACCTCCCACAGTATCTCCCGGGGGACCCGGTCATACGCCTTTTCCAGATCCACAAAACACATGTAGACTGGTTGGGCATACTCCCAGGCTCCCTCCAGGATCCTTGCGAGAGTGAAGAGCTGGTCCGTTGTTCCACGACCAGGACGGAATCCGCATTGTTCCTCTTCAATCTGAGGTTCGACTATCGGCCGAACCCTCCTTTCCAGCACCTTGGAGTAGACTTTACCAGGGAGGCTGAGAAGTGTGATACCCCTGTAATTGGCACACACCCTCTGTGCAGACCGGGGTGGTGGTCCCCCTTTTTAAAAAGGGGGACCACCACCCCGGTCTGCCACTCCTTTGGCACTGTCCCAGACTTCCACGCAATGTTGAAGAGGCGTGTCCACCAGGACAGCCCCTCCACACCCAGAGCCTTGAGCATTTCTGGACGGATCTCATCAATCCCCGGGGCTTTGCCACTGTGGAGTTGTTTGACTACATCAGTGACTTCCACCTGGGAAATTGACAATGATCCCCCATCATCCTCCAGCTCTGCCTCTAACATAGAGGGCGTATTAGTCGGATTCAGGAGTTCCTCAAAGTGCTCCTTCCACCGCCCTATTACCTCCTCAGTTGAGGTCAACAGTGTCCCATCCTTACTGACCGAAAGTCCTTCTCCATGTCTTCTCCAAACTTCTCCCACACCCGCTGCTTTGCCTCTTTCACGGCAGAAAATACGGCCTCAGATCAGATGAAACGATTATAAAATCGATCATTGACCTTTGGCCTAGGGTGCTCTGGTACCACGTTCACTTATGAGCATCCCTATGTTCGAACATGGTGTTTGTTATAGACAACCCATGACTAGCACAGAAGTCCAACAACAAACAACCACTCTGGTTTAGATCAGGGAGGCCGTTCCTCCTAATCACGCTTCTCCATGTGTCTCCATCATTGCCCACGTGTGCGTTGAAGTCTCCCAGCAGAACAATGGAGTCCTTCACTGGAGCCCCATGCAGGACTCCAGTCAAGGTCTCCAAGAAGGCTGAATACTCCGAACTCTTGTTTGGTGCATATGCACAAACAACAGTCAGAGTTTTCCCCCCCACAACCCGGAGGCGTAGGGAGGCGACCCTCTCGACCACCGGGGTAAACTCCATTGTAGTGGCGCTCAGCCGGGGACTTGTGAGTATCCCCACACCCGCCCGGCGTCTCACACCCTGGGCAACTCCGGAGAAGAAAAGAGTCCAACCCCTATCCAGGAGTATGGTTCCAGAACCAAGACTGTGCGTAGAGGTAAGCCCCACCAGATCTAACCGGTAGCGCTCCACCTCCCGCATCAGTTCCGGCTCCTTCCCCCACAGAGAGGTGACGTTCCACGTCCCCAGAGCCAGCGTCTGCTGCCCAGGTCTGGTCCGTCGAGGCCCCTGACCTTCACTGCCACCCGTGTAGCAGCACAGCCGACCCCAGCGGTTCCTCCCACAGGTGGTGGGCCCATGGGATGGAGAGGGAGTTGCCACGTTGCTTCTTCGGGCTGTGCCTGACCGGGCTCCGTGGCAAACCCGGCCACCAGGTGCTCGCTGACGAGCCCGCCATCTGGGCCTGGCTCCAGACGGGGCCCCGGGCTTCCTCCGGGCAGGGTGACTTCACCTCTTCTACGTTGGCTCTCCGTATCCGGATCTGTGAGGTTGAATTATTTATTTTTCATTGGCATTGACAGTTAAAAATAAGAAAGTGTCTGGTAGGGAGGTAACGGCAGCATAAGCAGCGCTATATGCTATTTTTAGTGGTGCTCAAGCCGTTACGGCAGGCTATTAATAGCACACTTTAAAAACTTGTTGGAGGCTACTCCTAAGCTACATTTGCCTACAGTTAGCAATTGTATCTAACATTGCACAACAAAATTGGACTCCGTGGTGAATAAGCTAAGCTAATTCAGATATAATGGCCATCATTGTGATCAGGGAATCACAGATTGGTTCCACAAATACTACACCTGTAGCCTACTTAACACGTTCATTCGATTAGATTTAATTTTCACTCCATTAGCCATACCTTTTCAGTGGTTGAAAGTAGCCATACTCTGACGACCGTTCCCCAAAGTTATCGGCGCAGACTGAACAGGATAGTAGGATGAGGTGCCCTCGTTCAGGGAATCGCAGCTAGGCTGTTGACTTTAGCCTACAACTGAGCTGAGCTTGTCGTCATTTATCATATTCCATCGCTAAAATCAGGTCTGCAAAAGTAATAACGTTTGAGCACAAAACGATTTCCCAAAATCACAATGATAAGGAATTTATTTTTCAGGGGTGCTGAGATAATTTTAAAAATAGCCTAGTGAATGCCGCCTATGCATGTCATAACATTTTCTGCAGACACTGCAATTTTATCTCTGCTGAAAAAGAGCTGTGACCCACCGGATTATTTTATGGAAATCCAAACATTAAAAGACGATAACCACCTTGTCCTAAACGTTTCCAAGACTGAAGAGATTGTGTATGATCCCTTTATATCCAAAGCTTCTAATTTGAGCTTTTTTTGATGCAGTGGGCTTCACATTTCTTTTTCCAACATAAGCTTTAAAGGTTAACTTTGTTTTTTTTTCAACCTGCCCCCTATTTTCCTATGTTTTTGTGTGCTCCAAAATGTGCGTACGCAAGGTTCAGAATTTGCGTGGAGGACCGCACATTCTCCCGTTTGTTTGTTTTTTTATAAATCACAACCTTTGCGTGGGATTGTGAAGATCCAGGGGTCTCATTTATAAACGTGGCGTACGCACCCGTTTTGTTCGTCACAATACTACCTATAGCACCTTTAAGTGACTTAAGTCTTATAAAATGTACTTAACTATTAATTCGGAATCGGTCAGAGACCCAGTACTAATACAGCACTGGTGCCTAAACAACCAGTATCTACTGGACCGAACAGCAACGTGGATTTGCTGGAAGCTCAAATAAAGAAATAAAATGAATTTATACCTAATATACCTATTCTAAATTTTCACTTTCTTACTGAATTGATGCTATTTTTTTTTTATTTTTTTTTACATGTATTAATGTGAGCAAACTCCTAAAAGAGATGGAAACTCCATAATGATAACAGGCTCTTTAACTAAAAAAATATCTCAGAGTATGAGGCAGCTCACTGAGGAGTGATGGTTTAAGTCTTTGATTATGGAAACATTGTTGTAGCATGCAGCGTCCTGATTGGTGGAAAATGCTTGCAGAAAAAAAACGGCTTTTGTCAGGTAAACATGTCACTGTCAAAGACGCTGAAGCGAAAAGTTGACTGGAAAAGCCCAGCTTTAATGACGAATAGACTGATAAGCAGGCTATGCACTCGTCATGTATGCCTCATTTGCAATGAAAGATGCTGTTGCAAAATAATACGAGCATTATTATCATCAAGAATAAAGAACTTGAACATAACGATCGCGTCACTCACGTGCATAATAAGTAGCCAGATCTATTTGTTTTGGTCTTATAATACCTCCATAGATTGTCCGCTCTAACGGAGTTTGGTTTGTTCAGCCAGCTGTGAGGTTTACAAGAATTTGTCCTAAATTTCCGGCAAACTAAGATAAACAGACTAAAAACCGACAGCTTTTGTTTTAGCTCGTTTGTAAAAATTCGCTATTTGCAGAGTAGAGCTGTGTTTGCGTAAAACAGTGCGGTAGACAAGAGTGGACTGAGCAGACAGAGCAGATTGATATACCGCTTTTTACATGTTTATGCCGGTCTACACAGGTGAGTGCATTGATAAGTATTGACTTTTTACTCACAAAGGTTTAATTGTAGCCTATTTACAGATAAGAGACTAGCATGAGTTCATCTGCCCAACGGCCATCGGTAATCCTCTGTGTCGTTCCTAGTCAGGTGCTGCGTGTTTTAACGCACACACATCTTGGCTCAGCTGTGTGTGTGGAGCTCGGGCATTGCTGTAGAGAATCCCGGCATGTGAATAGAGATGTAAATACAGGGGGCTGAGTTTTTTCTCTAAATGCTTGAAATGATAAATAACAGAACGCAATTTTTTCTTTTTACATTTTGTGAATTTATGATTATTCTGCGAGCCAGGGTAAAAGCTTTGGCGGGCCGGATGGGGCCCACGGGCCGCCAGTTGACGTTGGCTGGTATAAAGTATCGTTCTAGGCACCAGCACCATTTCAGCACTGGCATCAGAAAAAAATCCAAACAATACCCAACCCTAAAGTTAACGTACCAATAACTAGCAAAAGGTGAAAGAGTTATTTTCACAAAGAGGTTGGCAAAATTCCCTTTTGTACAAAGTTACACAGACAGCTCATCTTTTCCAAAGCGTTTAATCACAAAATTATTTATGGCAGGCAGACCAGCTCTAAAGTTACACATTCTGACGGGTCCCAGATTTGGGTGGAACACCAGAAAAGCCTGTGTTTGAGTATGCAGCCAGGTAAAAGGTAGCAGGAGATTTCTTATATAGAATGAATTGTATTTTAATTTTTAAAAACGATCTGTTGTAGTTATGGCTGATACTGGGGCCATCACAGAAAAAAAAAAAAAAAAAAAGGAAATTAAACAATGAACTAAAAGCTAAAAGGAAGAGTGTCAGACGACGGGTAAAAACATGAGTCAACCTTGTTTTGGCTTTCAAGAGATGGAGACAATTACGGGATTGTAAAGGATTCAAAACAGACTGAATTGGCCCTCTGCCTCCTAGACAGGTATGTAACATATCTATTTTATTCATAAAATAACTTTACAATGCAAGATATGGTTGTATGTCATTACAAAATAACATCCCCCTTCTATTCAGCGGCTAGTTTTTATTTCTTTTCCGTCCGTTGGCCTAGCATTTTTTTTTTTTTTTTCCTGTACTTGTGTAAAAAGGTCCTTGGGTTACATGAAAGGTGCTTTATTAATACAAGTTATTATAATTACGTTGGTTGCTAAAACACACTCTTGCTTAAAATTGGCTTGTGACACAGTGACAGTAAAAGTTACCATATAACACTTGAAATGCAACGATGCATCAGTAACATATTCTCTTATTGTAAATGAATGAATGATAATATATGCCTTCCTCCCGTGGATATTACATTACGGCACCAGTCGGTATGCGCTAGAAAAGATCTTTACGACAGCAGGTGTGGTAAAAACACTACCGATTTTGCCCAAAGGGGTCGCTAGCATCAACACAAACTGAAAGTTCCTTGTAGCTGCTTTAAAGTGTGTACGTATGGATGGATGTTTTAAGTCAAATCGGTGTAAGTTAAGGCACCAGGTTAGGAAGGAGGAGGTGCAAGACTTAGTTGTTGTGAAGCATAAACTAACATCAACTTAGCAGCGAGGCTTTCCGATTACTTGACTAAACAAACATAACAACAACGTAGGTCTTGATGGCATTAAATCAAATCAATACATGTGAGGGCTGAGGGAGTTGTGGTCCTGAGGTCAAGTGGCGCAGTCTCTGTTGTGCTGTATCCTAATTGTGCAGGCTGGTTGAAGCTGGTAGCTTCAGTCCGTTTGATTTGTCAAACTCTTCTCCTTTAATTTTTTTTTTCCCAGCACGCTCGTGGCTGCTATGCTGTTTTAGCCATAGGTTTTAGCCGCCTGCGATATTACGAATTCCACTATGGCCACACCAAGACCCGCCCTTCAATAGCATTTATTGACCAGGCGTCCATGGGAACGCAAGGTACCGTAACCCCATTTGTTCAGGTCCTATCCCCTGACCAATCGGCTATCCTAACCTTAACCACTCAAGGTGAAATGCCTAATCCCAACCAATCAAGCTGCTTCGTAGGGCGGGTCTTGGCGTGGCCATAGTGGGATTCATAATTTTGCTAGCCTGCCTACTACCATCAAGAATTAGACTGAGATGGCTACTGCACATCAACAAGTGAACTCAAAGCAGTCACCTGAAGTAATAATCGTATCACTGTATTTTTATGTCAAAATGCATATCTACTACGCAAAACTACTGCGAGGTTGGCAGGTCTGCGTATACCTCTTTCACACCACATACCAGGGTCGGGCTAATGTTGTTTGACCAGGGTTCAACCCTCCTTTTGGAAATTCAAACAAAGCCAATCTACATGGGGTTATCTCTTGGTCATGACAATTCAGAGATCACCTGGGTCAACCCGGGAGCAATGCATAATAATTAAGCACTTAACCGTAAGTGCTAGAAATTGGCGGGGATTTCACTTCATATTCAGTGAGCAGCTAACATCACATACACTAGTCCATCTGTATACCAGCAGTGAAAGAGGTATTTGAGTCTGCTGGGAGACTGAATTGGGTGGCTCTTCCTTGTGACTTAAGAACAGCTGCCATTTTTAGAGCCCTTGCATGGAATGGCGGTTTCATTTCTCAAGTCCAGTTTAAGTTGCAAAAAATGTATAAGATAATCATTGGAGTTACATGGATCCCAATAGACAAAGTATTAAAATACTTAAATAGTATGAAGTAATTAACTTCATAATCCAATTTGTTTTTAAGAACTGTCAAAAACATATTTAAGAGAATTTAAATCCTAAAATTCTAATTATTGGATTTCTGGCTTTTTACAACATTTTAAGGAGCCACATATAATAACATATATCACCTTAAAGAATTTCTTCATTTTCAGAGTGTTTAAAGAGTTTAAACCTGACTGGAGTTTTTCTGCTCTCCTTCCAGAGTGGAGCTCCACTTCACACCGCTAAATTGTTTCTCTCTTGTATGGGTCATCATGTGTGCCTTTAAATGTCCACTTACTCTAAAAGCTTTTTTACAGACTGAGCAGCTAAATGGTTTCTCTCCTGTATGAATTCTCTTGTGTCTCTGTAAATGTCCACTCATTGTAAAAGCTTTCTTACATATTGAGCAGCTGAAAGGTTTCTCTCCTGTGTGGCTTCTCATGTGTGTCTGTAAACTTCCACTCTCTGTAAAAGCTTTCTTACAGATGGAGCAACTAAATGGTTTCTCGCCTGTGTGGATTCTCATGTGTTTCTGTAAATTTCCACTCACTGTAAAAGCTTTCTTACAGACTGAGCAGCTAAAAGGTTTCTCTCCTGTGTGGATTCTCATGTGTCTATGTAAACTTCCACTCTCTGTAAAAGCTTTCTTACAGATGGAGCAGCTGAATGCTTTCTCTCCTGTGTGGATTCTCATGTGTGTCTGTAAACTTCCACTACGTGTAAAAGCTTTCTTGCAAATGGAGCAGCTAAATGGTTTCTCTCCAGTGTGGGTTCTCATATGTCTATGTAAACTTCCACTCACTGCAAAAGCTTTCTTACAGACGGAGCAGCTAAATGGTTTCTCCCCTGTGTGGATTCTCATGTGTCTATGTAAATCTTCACTCTGTCTAAAAGCTTTCTTACAGAATGAGCAGCTAAATGGTTTCCTTCCTGCATGCGTTTTCAATTGTCTCTTCGGATGTCCACTGGTGCCAAATTTTTCTCCACACTCTTTTTCACCAGTACTACATCTTGAATCACTGACAGGGTCTGCATCATTATTTAGAGAGTTTAAATCTGACTGAGGTTCTCTAGTCTCCTCCCAATCAGCACTGTCATCAGTCTCCGCTTCAGACGAATCTCCAGTCTGGTCATTAGTATCTGGTTGTAAATAATTATCTGAATCAGAGTTCCTGGCTGGTTCCGGACCTTCACAGTCCTCTCCATCAGCTTCGGTTTTCATCTGTTCAGTTTGTCTTTGATGAAGCTGTGTGAACTGAGGTTTCTCTTCATCATCTTCACTCTTCACAGGGACACTGACTGGAAACTTGGTGATAACCGCCTCCTCCAGCCCTTGAAGCTGCTCTCCATCCTGACTGGTTGAGAGGTCCTCCTGTTCCTCTTTAATGTGTGGGGGCTTTGTGTCCACCTGGGCCAGACTGGAGCTCCACTCCTGCTGATATTCTTCACCAACAATCACCATCTGGACATCTGAAGGTAAAACTGAAACAAACAAATCGCCATAAATGTAAAATCTTAAAAAAATGTCCCAGGGCATGAAAATTTCACTTTATGAGGTTTTGTAACATTAATATGAGTTCCCCCCATCCTGCCTTTGGTCACCCAGTGCTTTGAAATGGCAATAGGTGTAAACCAAGCCCTGGGTATCCTGCTCGGACTTGAAATGAAAGCTGAGATGGGCCGATCTGGAGGTTACCTCCCTTTTCTCTGCTTTGCCCTCCCAGAGAATTTTGCTCACCCATGAGAGAGAGACATCATGACTTTAAAATGAGCTAAGTGGCAGTTGGTCAAAGCCCCCCCTCCTCAATAGCTACAGACACAGAAATGGCATGTCCTAAGGAAAGCTCATTGTGGGACTGGCTCTAGTGGCTTTAATTCTGCACCAAGGCTGAATTTTGGGAAAGAGGCAGATACAGTATTAGTATTACAGTATAAAGTAATGTAAGTAGTATTATAGTATAAAGTAATGACACTTTATGATCCATTTCCGTGTAAAGTGCACACACACCTCCCATAAAAAATATCAAGTGTCCTATTTTTACACTTGTAGAGCAGATCTCCGCTGAGCATACACACCAGTACGCACTGCTCTTGTGCCTGTTGTGGCCAGTTTCATTGATAGCAAAAGTGTAATGTTGGCATGTCCGCTCGTTACGTGTGCAATGTAGCCAGCCTGTTAAAATGAATTTAAGACGAGGAACGAGAAGCGAATTGCCCGAGTGTGAAAACAGCTTTATCTCGCGCACATTTTTTTTTTTGTGGAATATATAGCATAATTATATAATGTTGTTAATGTTTTTAAAGGGGCCGGCTGCCCACCTAAAACAATGGTAGGGGGAACACTGGTATAGCATATTTCAGCAACAAGGCAATTCAAAGTGATCTACATGAAACATTGAAGGGCCAATAAACACGGTCACGAAAAATAAAACCGGCTAATATAGAATAAGATACAAATACTGCAGTGTAAGAAATTAATAATTATTTGATTTATTAGGTTGTAGGGATGGGTCTGGGAAGGAAGAAGTGTGGTGTGTAAAATGTTCTAAATAAAAATGTTCTAAGTAAATAGGTTTGGAATTGATTAAAAAGGTAGGTCGACTGAATAACAGACCATCATTTGTCATATTTCACAATTTCTTTAAAAAAAAAAAGTGTCTCGTGAACCCAGTATTGGGTCTCTTCTCATCTTGTGAGCTGAGTGTCTTGTCACACCCCTAGTTATTACCAAATTAGTAAAGACCATCTGAATGAGAATATAGACTACTATATCAGCACACCAATAACTTAATGCAATATTGCAACTTTATTCTCAAGATCTCAAAGAACACAGATGTTATATATATATAAATGTGGGATATGTTTTGAATGTGCAAAAAGTAGGGATGCACCGATGCATCGGCTGAACATCGGTAACGGGCGATATTTGCCTCGTTAACTGCCATCGGGAAATAAAAATGACATTTGCCGATGATTATATGTATCATGAACGCTGTGCTCAGGAGAAACTTTTTTTTTTTTTTTCCCTCTTTTTATTTGGGCGGGGGGGAGATACCGAGACGGAAACGGGCACCCGCGCACTCTCCTCAGTAACAAAGAAGATGGCGGTCGTGTGGCAATATTTTACAGTTTTAAAGAAAGATCAGCGTTTTGCAGTTTGCAATACGTGTTCCATTGAAATTTCAAGAGGGGGGGGCTGTTAGAAAGCCATTTAACACAACAAATCTCATTGGACATTTGAGAAGCAGGCACGAGGCGGTGTACGGCGATTACCTGCAAGCTGACCAAAAACGGAAAAATGAAGCCGCCAAGAAAGCGCAAACCCCCGGTAAGACTCAGACTTCAATTGACATGGCGTTTCAGAAAGCCAAACAGCTGCCTCCAGACAGCGCCAAAGCGAAAAAAATAACAAGGTGATGGAGTTCATCGCTTTAGATGACCAGCCTTTCTCTGTAGTGGAGGACGTGGGTTTTGGAGTCTGATGAAGTTTATGGAGCCACGCCACATGCTTTTTATTGGGCCATGAAAATAATCTCATTGAGTAAGTTTTTGTTTATCAGGCTAAAACCAATCAAATAATTTTGTTGGGCAATGTACTGAAACAATCTTTTCATTGATTAGTTAGCAGTTAAAGGTTTTTGAATGTTATTTTTCAGAAAAGAACTTGTCATAAATAAGGTTATAACTAATGTCAACCAGAAAGGGACATTAAAGGTTGTTTTTGTTTCATAAATTGGTCTGATTGAAGTTGTTATGTTAAACATCGGTATCGGCCCAGAATTTCTCGAATCGGTGCATCCTTAGCAAAAAGTTTTAAACATGAGCAGACATATTGCTGAAACACATTATCTATTAAAGCCAGGAGTTAAGGAATTAATCAGGGCTCCAGACTAACTTTTTGCCTTGGTTGCACTGGTGCACCTAACTTTTTTATTTAGGTGCACCAGCACAAAATTTAGGTGCACCCAATTTTTTCCTCACGTCACCATTAGCGCTGAATGGCAATACATGATATATAGCTCTGTACTTTTTTAAAAGTGGGCTAAATGTTCAGTTTTAAGTCAAAGCCACTTTTCAAAAGCTCTTTTATTAAAACAGATTGTGATTAAAATAAAATGCAAAGACAGGGTTTCCTTTACCAGCTTGAAAATGTTATATATTATAACACCAGCGATTGTCTGACCAATGAGAATGGGGTCGTCCAAGAGCATGTTGACCAACCAATCAACCTTCCACCATTAAATAAAGCAACAAAGGCACAAATTAGTGCATACAAATTAGGGCTGGGCAATAGAAATAAGATATCACAATGTTGTTGACCATATACTTCAACGTATATAATAATATTATAATAAAATATTGTAGGGTTGACAGTTGGCGTTTTCACAAAATATTTACACCTTCAGATGTTTGATAAATCAACATGGCATCATGACTTTGCGTAAATATACACGACACTTTCATAAAGAAAAATGGCTTGTTATTGTATGCATTTTCAGCTATCCACGTGTATGCCTACACTGTATACAGCTGATGTAAACATACCCACCACGTGGCGGGTTATCGCGAGAACGCGACGTACTATCGCGACAACAACGTCACACGGCTGTAATAAAAAAAAAAAAAAAAAAAGGTTGGGTTTAGGAAAAGAACACAGGGAAAGGCTTTAGTAACAAAACGGTGACAAAAACACGGAAAATAATGAAAAAAAAACACACTTAGGAACACAATAAATGGTTGGGTTTAGGAAAGGAACATTGGGTAAGGCTTATAAAAAAAAATAAAAAAGAATACGGCAGAAAAATTGCCGCACGCGAACCCGGCTCTCCCAGGTGAAAGTCCTGTGTTTTACCTGTCCGCCACTCCAACCTACCTCCTTACTCAATCCCCCGTTCCTTTATACTACTCGCTACGGCGGAAATTGACTCTCAAATTAGGTCAATGGCGGCCGATTTGCGTCGATATACACGCAAAAATGCAATTATGCGTCTTGATATCACGCAAAAACGGAACACAAATTGGCGTGACATACATACGCCAATTCATGAGATCAGTCTGGATAAATAATCATCAGTGATGAGGATATAAGGACTAAGTGGTTAAAGGCAAATAACAGAACAGCTAGAAAAGTCTGGTAAGTTCAGAAAATGACATCACTGTGATGTAATGCAGCTGTAAAACCAGGAATAGACAACACTTATGCCATATTTCAACATCCAAAATGAAGAACGATATCTAGTCTCGTAACACAATATCCAGTGGTTAAATTGGCTTTTGTAGGGAGGGGGAGCCTTTATTTACGGGGAATGGTCATTCAAAATTTGCGCCGTAAAATGACTATGTTTTTACACCAAAGGGGCTCTTTTTCCAGCATAAATTGTGTAAGGTAGGATTGATTAGTTATTCATACAAAAGAGAAATACTTTACAATTCACTTACTTTATTTTTTGTGTGTGTGTGTGTGTGTGTGTCTATCAATTAGACAATTGACATAAAAGAAAGGTTTAGACTCAGCTTGCTCCATCTCTGTGTACTTCCCAGTTCTCCCGTCAATTTGTGTTTATCATTCACTCACACCGGTGCACTGTTACGGACTAGTCCATTTCCTTGTGAAAGTAGGGGGTGTTGATTCTCAGCAAAGCAGGGCGCCTGTAGCTGCTGGGGGCACTGATCTGCCAATTCCCCCCACAGTGAAATGATCAATAACAGAAAACCGCCTCTTCAAGTTCTCGTGCCGCCCACATGTGACATGAAAAAAATGCCGCCCCGGGCGGTTTCCTGTTTCGCCCGTACCAAAAACCGCCACTGAGCATGCAGGTGTTGCCGTGGGATTAACTGTACTAATAAAACCGTTGAAACAACGTGGCCACGCTGCTGTGAAAGCTCCCCGAACGTCATTTATCAGAGTCTGGTTGTTACCCTTACAAGTTTTAAACTACAACTCAGAGAAATCACAGCCTTTGCGATTAGGATATAGCGTTTTAAAATATCGCGATATTATCGCAAATGCAATTAATCGTTCAGCCCTAGCTGATACGTTATTGGCCCTTATGCATCCCTGTGTTTTGGCCCTATTTCTAACAAGAGCTTTTCTTCCAAATATGGTACACTCATGAAGGTCTCATATTTCAGACACCGCATTACCAAATTCACTTCTGAGACTTTTTTTATGCGAGAAATCAACTATATAAAGCTCAAATATGGGCCGTTTTACGAAAAATGTATGGCTAATTGCCAATTTGGTAAGACGTGTCGGACTTTAGGAGCTCCACACAGTCTGACGAGAAAGCAGCAGCCTGCTGGGCTCCATACCCATGGCAAAGTCACAGTTTGTGGATTACCGCTCTACCCGGGCTCCACGGAGCTGGGCGGCTGCCGGCATAACTATAATATATTTACAGTTTGAATTTCATCACAGCACTTATATCACAGCTACCCCAAGGTCTTACAAAGCTAACTGTTGTGTACAATTTCAATTTAAGGCATTTTTGTGAACGTCAGGGGTCTTGTTAGGAGGAGCAGCTAGCTATGTGTCCCATTCAATACAATGGGGGAAGATCGCAGTTAGCTAGCTACACTTTCGGCATAACTATAGTATATTTACAGTTTGGATTTCATCACGCCACTTTTATTAACTGTTCCCTAAGGTCTTATAAAGCTAACAGTTGTGTCCGATTTCAATTTGATGCATTTTTTGTGAATATGAAGGTTTCATTAGCTGCTAGTGTCCCTTCAATCCAATGGGTAAAGATAGCGGCTATCTTGCTACACTTTCGGCATAACTATAGTACATTTACACTCTGAATTTCGTCACGGCATGTATATCGCACCAAAAGGGCTTACAAAGATTAGTCCGATGTAGCAACCCAGGCAGCACCGGCCGCTGAACTCCGACACACATTGCAATTAGCCATCAATTTTCGTAAAACGGCCCATATTTGAGCTCCACAGTTGATTTCTCGCATAAAAAAAGTTTCAGAAGTGAATTTTGTAATGGAATAGCAGAGATCTGCGTGACTTAGATTCAGAAGACTACCTGATCTCAGGTCAGCCTATGTAAATGTTGGGGCATGACAAAGAGAGACTAGAGCCAAATGAGGAGGAGCCGCCGAGTTGACATCAACTAGGCGGCCCGTTGAGATTTACCCGTTTTCAGAGGCAGTTTCAAATTGTGAGATTTGCAGAGGAAAGAGGTGTCAATGGGATTTTTAGGTTCTATGTATGTCCCATTTACTCACCAAACTGTCATTTTTCAACTATGACAAGGTAAAATCGGTTTTGCATTCCATCACTCCTTTAAACACTTAAATTTCCTGCATTTTGGTGAATTTTTATGCACCCATTTCTACCTTTTTCTGAATAAATATGCCTGAAATATCTTTATGTAAAGGGAAACATTACAATCCAAATATAAAAACAATGGAAAATATTGCAGTAAGGCTGTCATGCATTCTGTATTGCTTTCATCTATTTATTTTCCTTTAGATAGACTTTTCTAATTATATCCAAGTCAGCACACATGTAGCTTAGGCATCATTTATTCTTCCCTCTTTTGCCGTCGGCTATATGTGTCTACACCATAAGAGAGAGCCTGCTGGACCTGGGCAAGAGATGTGACCCATGGCCACATTATCATAGTTCATAAAAATGCAACGCAGTGACGATACAGACATTTCATAGCCTACACAAGACGTGTGTAACGCCGCTGACCCGTCAAAGCGCATTCGACCCGTGCTGGACCCATTCATAATGAGTCAGCCGTCACTGTGAGTAATATGCTTCAGTCCGTCGCACTCCCCCTCTCTCCCTCTGTCTGTCTTTTTTTTTTTTTTTTTTTTGATAGAAAAGCTGAAGACATGAAAGGGGAGAGAGGGGGGAATGACATGCAGGAAAGGGCCGCAGGTCGGAGTCCAACCTCTATATATACACACCAATTGAGCTATCCGGGCGTCCTCTTTCTCATATAATCAGTCTGTTATTGTTGTTGAAAACAAGTGAAGGAGCTTTCTCAGAGATATATATTTTCTAATATATCCTAGGCTATTTACTTCAGATAACTTTCATTTACATGTGTTGCAGCTGTATATTTTCAAACTGGTAAAGGAAACCCTGTCTTTGCATTTTATTTTCATTCCAATCGGTTTTAATAAAAGAGCTTGCAGTGTTTCCTTTGGCATTTTTTTTTAGCAGTGGGGGCAGCTCCGAACACCCCCACTCCCCCCTCATGAAACGGAACTGACACTTCGCTGCAACACAAACACATATTTATTCACCTCTATTCACACACCCACGGCATATTTTCAGATGTAAGTGAATTGTATTTTTTGAGATACTATATAGGCCAACTTTGATCTTGACATAGGCTAAGCATTCTGTAGCAAATAACAATAAACTCACTATTAATTATATTATCTTAATGCAGTGTAACTACTTCAGCATGTAAATAATGCACCAAAAATACAAACGTGAGCAAGGGCGTTGAGCAATCACTATTATATTGAATCAACAGCCACGTGCAATTTAGCTCGCAGGTGAAGAACACAAACAACGAAAATCACCAGTTTATTTAAATTAGCAAGACCAGGCTTAAATGAACTGACAACATAAGTTATACGACTTACAGTTCAAGGACACACACACACACACACACACACACACACACTTGGCAATAAAACGGTTCTGCTTTATTCTGTTTAAGAACCGTTTTAGTAACAATGGGCGTGTTGCCTCTAGTTTGTATTTTACAGGGAGCACACAAGAGTGGGACACGGCCTTAGTGTAAAGCTAGCTAGAACTGAATGTTATGACGACTGAGGTTACAAAGTCAAGTAAGCAAGTTCAATACGTTATGAAAGAAACAGAACAGAATTAACCAGTTTCTTGTTATAAAAGACGATTAATTAATCATAAGAACGTACTGTTCGTTTCTTTTTTCCAAATAAAAGTTGGAACACGTGTCTGTTGTTAAGTGGTATTAAGTTGTTGCTATTCAGTTAATTAATCCTGTAACATGAAAACGCTTTCGGGAAACCATTCACAGCTGCTTCTTTCACTAATAAAGTTACAAACAGATACGTACTTATCTGTACTAATCCCCGATATAAAACACTTTCGCTTCAGTAGCTAGCTGGCTAACAGGCAGCGAATGGTTTAGCTAAAGTTAGCTTAGCATCACTAGCAGGGCAGTAGAAAGAAAACAAACCTCCTCGCAGCTTCGTTTCCGGTTTTAAAACCACCTCCAGCTGTTTCCGGTGTCGGCCCATATCTGATTAACGGACGAACTCCTCCAGGGGTTTCTGCCGTTATTTGGATCCAACTAACGGCTTCTCTTCGCTGACTGCTCCGGTGTTTAGCTCGGTTAAATATGAACTGTCGTCGTCGTGTTCTTCTTCTTCTTGTAGAATTACGGCAGTGTTCTTCTTCTTCTGTCCATTTCCGGCAGACTAGGCACTGTTACTGCATTGCTGCCTCCCGCTGGTGATGAGGACAGTCTCCATTAAAGATCCTCCTGGACCCATATTTTCCCCAAATAGGTCCGTGGATTTGATTATAGAGGAAAATGCAGAAAATTAAAATAGTTAAATGTGTATTATTTAAACTGAACATACAAAATTAAACAAGCATAGGAAGAAACTCATAACAAATGTGCAACTTTTTTCCCCCCAATGTTACAAGTTATTAGTGTACACACTGTCACGCACACAGCACACCTTTTTGTTTACTTAAATCGCACAGTTATGGAATCCCACAAAGTGGCATTGTGCATGCAGCCCTAAAGGAAAAATAAGAAATATGTCATAATATCTGTCTATTGAAACATTCAGCATCAAAAACAGGCAAGCTTCAGTCAAGTTATACAGTTTTTGTTCCTTTTCTCTGAATTCCTCTGAAGATTTCTGTCACCACCAGAAAACATGTTAAAGACCAAATGTTAAAATATGATTTTTCTGATTTTCACTTATCCATCTTGTTTATCCATCAGTGAAGTTCTGCCTCCATCTAGTGGCTGAAACAAAAAACAGCATGTTTTCATCTCCCTTTCTTCGCTCTTCACTTGACTGAATTGCTTTTAGAGCCAGAGTCCACTTATTAAAAGCCGGCATTTAAAGACAACAATAAGTAATGTGTAACGTTCAGTTTTTATAGAGATTCATCATCACTCTCCACGGTTTCTTAGTTTTGCTTCGGCTCAACTTCATTACTCTGGAAAGGCATGGATCAAAGTGACAGAGAGCAGCGATCAGAACTGAGCTGGTTCAGAACAGGATCAGACTCTCATTAACAACAGCCTGTCCTCTGCTGGGACTCTTTCTCTCTGGATGTGTCCCGCTTGGACCTGGAAGATAAACAGAGTGAAAACTTTTTGTCAGTTTGTGTTCTCTTTTAAAGGGGTGATAGAATGCAAAACCGATTTTACCTTGTCATAGTTGAAAAACGACAGTTTGGTGGGTAAATAGGACATACATAGTACCTCTAAATCCCATTGACACCTCTTTCCTCTGCAAATGTCACAATTTGAAACTGCCTCTGAAAATGGGCGAATCTCAACCAAGCTAAAAGTTGACGTTAACTCGTCAACTCCTACCTTATTTGGCTCTACCTTCTATCTTTGTCACGCCCCAACATTTACATAGCCCACTGATCTGGGATCAGTTTGTCTAGTGAATCTGGGTCGCGCAGATCTCAGAAATGTTATGCATTGTTCGTCTGATATGTCATTACTAAATTCACTTCTGAAACTTTTTTATGGGAGAAATCATCTATGTAGAGCTCAAATATGGGCCGTTTTAGGAAAAGTGATGGCAAATTTAGTACGACTGCTTCGGACTTCAGCAGCTCCACAGTATGACATGGGAGAAGCCAGTGCCTGCCCGGATCGCTGGCTTGCTTCCTGGACTATACACCTTCAGACCCCGCTGGGTGCTGGCTGGAGCTCTCTCAGCAGATATTGAATACTGGCCCAGAAAAAAAGTGTTTAGAAGGAGTAGACATCGGATAATGGAGCGGGACATGTGGATTTAATGGGTGGTGCGCAGGAGATGTGTGTGTGTGTGTGTGTGTGTGTGTGTGTTTGTGTGTGTGCAAAACACTGGAGGATGAATAAACTAACGAAACTCTGTATCTAGTGCTTTGTACAGTAACATTAGTTGATGAGTTTATGTTAAATTGTGGTTCTGGAATGATAGGTTTAAGTTTTAGAATTTTAAGATATGTTATCACCAGACTTTAGTCTGATCTAAGGAACAGGAGGTCAGCATAGGACATGATCATGCAATGTAGGCAAATTCTAGACTGTTAGTTGCAGGGATTGTTGTACTGGGACTGAACTGCCCATGTTGTGATTGAAAGTTGATCCGCTCCACTTCTGAGCCACAGCCACCCTACTGGAGACTAAGAGGACTGATGTTATAAGGAAAGGTTGTAATCATCAAAGCAGTGATTTGACCTTTGCTTTTCTCATCAGCTCAATTCGCAGTTCTAGAATGTTAAGCTGCAGTTCTGGAATGTTAAATTGCAGTAGCTAGAATTTTTTGATGTTTGAGAATGTTAAATTCCAGACTAGAATGTTAAGCTGCAGTTCTAGAGTTTTACATACAACTCTAGAATGGTAAAGATGCTTTTCACCAGAATATATTATATATATATATATATATAATATTCTGATCTGAGCAACAGGAGGTGAGCATCAGACATGATCGTACAATGCAGGGATATTCTAGACTGTTAGTTGCAGGGATTGAACTGCCCATTTTGTGGTTGAAAGTTGATCTGCTCTAAGGAACCACAGCCCCCCAACAGTGTGCTGAAATAAGAGATTCCCACTTTCAAAAACACCACCTCCCAACATTGGGCTTGAACCCACAACCCTGAGATTAAGAGTCTCATGCTCTACCGACTGAGCTAGCCAAGCTGTTTTATAATGTTAAAATGAGGTTCTAGAATGCTAATCGCAGTTCTAGAATGTTAAGTTGTAGTTCTAAAATGATAGAGTGATGTTCTAGAAGTTTTAAGATGCAGTTCAAGAGTGAAACATTAACATTCTAGAATGTAAAGTTACAGTTTAACAGTGTTTGTGGTAGATGGAGGGAAAACAAATTGGTCAGACCTGGTAGGGAAAGATAGGCAGAGAAGTAGGGTACTGGAGACTTAGAGGACTAAGATTATAGGAAAATGTAATCATCAAAGCAGTGATTTTACCTTAGCTTTTACTCATCAGCTCAAGTTACACTTCTAGAATGTTAAACTGCAGTTTTAGAATTTTAACATGCAGTTCTGTAATGTTAATTACAGTTCTAGAATGTTAGGTTGAAGTTCTAGAATTTTAAGATGTGTTGTCACCAGACTGTAGTCTGATCTGATGATTGTTATACTGGGATTGAACTGCCCATTTTGTGGTTGAAAGTTGACCCGCTCCACTTCTGAGCCACAGCCACCCTACTGGAAACTAAGAGGACTGACGTTATAAGGAAAGGTTGTAATGATCAAAGCAGTGATTTGACCATTGCTTTTCTCATCAGCTCAATTCGCAGTTCAAGAATGTTAAGCTGCAGTTCTGGAATATTAAATTGCGGTAGCTCGAATTTTTTGATGTTTGAGAATGTTAAATTTCAGACTAGAATGTTAAGCTGCAGTTATAGAGTTTTACATACAATTCTAGAATGGTAAAGATGCTTTTCACCAGAATATATTTTGATCCGAGCAACAGGAGGTGAGCATTGGACAGCGATCGTACAATGCAGGTATATTCTAGACTGTTAGTTGCAGAGATTGAACTGCTCATTTTGTGGTTGAAAGCTGATCTGCTGTAAGGAACCACAGCCACCTGACACTGTGCTGAAATAAGAGATTCCCACTTTCAAAATCACCACTGCCCAATGTGGGGCTTGAACCCATGAGCCTGAAATTAAGAGTCTCATGCTCTACCGACGCTCTAAACTTCCACCAATTAGCCACGTAAAAGTATTAAAAATACATCTATGATCTGAACCAAATTCCCAGAGGACGTGTGGCCATCTTGATTCCCACCACAGGGTTTCGCCTGAATTGCACATTGGGGTACTGTGTACATACATCTATGCACAAAAATTATAATACACTAAATCAAATATGTCATGATATAGTAAGTTCTTAGGCATCCAGGTCATAGCTATCAAGGGAAGGTTTCTCAATTGTCTGTCCAAATATATGGGCATGTATGGAGACATGGAAGAAAGTCACCAGGGTGGCAATGTGCTTAACAATGGCAATGTGCTGTGTGGGATGTGAAGTCATCTTACTGACTTTGTACCCCAATGTGCAATACATGCTAAACCCTGTGGTGGGAATCAAGATCCACCAATGTTTCTGTCCTCAATGTCCACCTGAGTCCAGAAATGTCCCAGTAGGCCAAAACATCCACCAATTAGACACGTGAAAGCATGAAAAATACATCTATGATCTGAAACAGATTCCTAGAGGTTGTGTGGCCAGCTGTTACCAATGTGACCCTCACCTCAAGGGACATAGCAACGCATTAGACTGATCCGCAATTAAACAGTAGAAGATTTGTTTGGCGGCCACCTTCCAGCAACAGAGACAATTTCTGGTCACTGTTAAGTCAGCAAGCCACCTCGTCTTTTTCCCTGTAAACCTACTTTAAGTTAGATATGGAAAGTGGAAAGGTTGATTATTTTCACCTGTATTCTGGCTTAACACTAGAAGATTTGTTGGGCGGCCACCTTCCAGCAAGAGAGACAATTTTTGGTCACTGTTAAGTCAGCAAGTCACCTCAAGCCATCGTTGGCATTTTACCTGTAAATCTACTTTAAGTTAGATATGGAAAGGTTGTTCATTTTCACCTGTATTCTGGCTTAAAACCAGGTTTCACCGAGATTTGAACTCAGATCACTGGATTCAAAGTCCAGAGTGCTAACCATTACACCATGGAACCACAACATGGAAGTACCACATGAGTTTGCTAGGCAAGTTCTTACATCATATCCACATGTATGACATTGAAGGCACCCAACAATCACAAAGTAGATACGATGAAAAAGCAGAAATTACTGGCTAACTTTAGTAATTTACTAAGCTAAGAGGATGTGGGAAAAGGCAAGTCAAGAAAAGGTTTTGAAGGACTTGCCACAAACAATGAAACCAGCAGTAGATAAGTCTACTGTGTACAAACACATGCTAACTTTCCATGGGTTGACAATGAAGATGGTCACAAAAGGTTGGGCTGTACTCACAATTCCGTATCTAGCGCATATTCGTGTGACCTAAAATACAAAGAATTGCTAGGTTCTTTTTTTCCCAATATCATGTTTCAGACATTAGTTCTAAAGGAACTAATGCAGCGCCTTGGACCGCTCGGCCATCCTGACTGAATGACCAATCTTTCACTAGGAATTCTTTTTTTCTTTCACTAGGAATTCTTTTTTTCCCAATATCATGTTTCAGACATTAGTTCTAAAGGAACTAATGTCAGAAGATTTGAACTAGTGGATCCTGACTGAATGACCAATCTTTCACTAGGAATTCTTATTTTCTTTCACTAGGAATTCTTTTTTTCCCAATATCATGTTTCAGACATTAGTTCTAAAGGAAAACACTTGCTGTCAGAAGTGGGATTTGAACTGACGCCTCCAGTGGAGACTGCAACCTCCTTGGACCGCTCAGCAATCCTGACGGAATGAAAGATTTTTCACTAGGAATTGTCACAAAAATTATAATACACTAAATCAAATATGTCATGATATAGTAAGTTCTTAGGCATCCAGATCATAGCTATCAAGGGAAGGTTTCTCAATTGTCTGTCCAAATATATGGGAATGTATGGAGACATGGAAGAAAGTCACCAGGGTGGCAATGTGCTTGACAATGGCAATGTGCTGTGTGGGATGTGAAGTCATCTTACTGACTTTGTACCCCAATGTGCAATACAGGCTAAACCCTGTGGTGGGAATCAAGATCCACCAATGTTTCTGTCTTCAATGTCCACCTGAGTCCAGAAATGTCCCAGTAGGCCAAAACATCCACCAATTAGACACGTGAAAGCATGAAAAATACATCTATGATCTGAACCAGATTCCTAGAGGTCGTGTGGCCAGCCGTTACCGATGTGACCCTCACCTCAAGGGACATAGAAATGCATTAGACTGATACGCGATTGAACACTAGAAGATTTGTTGGGCGGCCACCTTCCAGCAACAGAGACAATTTTTGGTGACTGTTAAGTCAGCAAGTCACCTCAAGCCATCGTTGGCTTTTTACCTGTAAATCTACTTTAAGTTAGATATGGAAAGGTTGTTTATTCTCACCTGTATTCTGACTTAAAACCAGGTTCCACCGAGATTTGAACTCAGAACACTGGATTCAAAGTCCAGAGTGCTAACCATTACACCATGGAACCACAACATGAAGGTTCCACATGAGTTTGCTAGCCAAGTTCTTACATCATATCCACATGTATGATATTGAAGCCACCCAACAATCACAAAGTAGATACGATAAAAAAGCAGAAATTACTGGCTAACTTTAGTAATTTAGTAAGCTAAGAGGATGTGGGAAAAGGCAAGTCAAGAAAAGGTTTTGAAGGACTTGCCACAAACAATGAAACCAGCAGTAGATAGGTCTACTGAGTACAAACACATGCTAACTTTACATGGGCTGACAATGAAGATGGTCACAAAAGGTTGGGCTGTACTCACAATTCCGTATCTAGCGCATATTCGTGTGACCTAAAATACAAAGAATTGCGTATCTAGCTCATATTCGTGTGACCTAAAATACAAAGAATTGCTAAGTTCTTTTTTTCCCAATATCATGTTTCAGACATTAGTTCTAAAGGAAAACACTTGCTGTCAGAAGTGGGATTTGAACCCACGCCTCCAGTGGAGACTGCGACCTTAACGCAGCGCCTTGGCCCGCTCGGCCATCCTGACTGAATGAAAGATTTTTCACTAGGAATTGTCACAAAAATTATAATACACTAAATCAAATATGTCATGATATAGTAAGTTCTTAGGCATCCAGGTCATAGCTATCAAGGGAAGGTTTCTCAATTGTCTGTCCAAATATATGGGCATGTATGGAGACATGGAAGAAAGTCACCAGGGTGGCAATGTGCTTGACAATGGCAATGTGCTGTGTGGGATGTGAAGTCATCTTACTGACTTTGTACCCCAATGTGCAATACAGGCTAAACCCTGTGGTGGGAATCAAGATCCACCAATGTTTCTGTCCTCAATGTCCACCTGAGTCCAGAAATGTCCCAGTAGGCCAAAACATCCACCAATTAGACACGTGAAAGCATGAAAAATACATCTATGATCTGAACCAGATTCCTAGAGGTCGTGTGGCCAGCCGTTACCGATGTGACCCTCACCTCAAGGGACATAGCAACGCATTAGACTGATACGCGATTGAACACTAGAAGATTTGTTGGGCGGCCACCTTCCAGCAACAGAGACAATTTTTGGTCACTGTTAAGTCAGCAAGTCACCTCAAGCCATCGTTGGCTTTTTACCTGTAAATCTACTTTAAGTTAGATATGGAAAGGTTGTTCATTTTCACCTGTATTCTGGCTTAAAACCAGGTTTCACCGAGATTTGAACTCAGATCACTGGATTCAAAGTCCAGAGTGCTAACCATTACACCATGGAAACACAACATGAAGGTACCACATGAGTTTGCTAGGCAAGTTCTTACATCATATCCACATGTATGATATTGAAGCCACCCAACAATCACAAAGTAGATACGATGAAAAAGCAGAAATTACTGGCTAACTTTAATAATTTAGTAAGCTAAGAGGATGTGGGAAAAGGCAAGTCAAGAAAAGGTTTTGAAGGACTTGCCACAAACAATGAAACCAGCAGTAGAGAGGTCTACTGTGTACAAACACATGCTAACTTTACATGGGTTGACAATGAAGATGGTCACAAAGGTTGGGCTGTACTCACAATTCCGTATCTAGCGCATATTCGTGTGACCTAAAATACAAAGAATTGCTAGGTTCTTTTTTTTCAGACATTAGTCATCAGACATTAGTTCTAAAGGAACTAATGCAGCGCCTTGGACCGCTCGGCCATCCTGACTGAATGACCAATCTTTCACTAGGAATTCTTTTTTTCTTTCACTAGGAATTCTTTTTTTCCCAATATCATGTTTCAGACATTAGTTCTAAAGGAACTAATGCAGCGACTTGGACCGCTCGGCCATCCTGACTGAATGACCAATCTTTCACTAGGAATTCTTTTTTTCTTTCACTAGGAATTCTTTTTTTCCCAATATCATGTTTCAGACATTAGTTCTAAAGGAAAACACTTGCTGTCAGAAGTGGGATTTGAACTGACGCCTCCAGTGGAGACTGCAACCTTAACGCAGCGCCTTGGACCGCTCAGCAATCCTGACGGAATGAAAGATTTTTCACTAGGAATTGTCACAAAAATTATAATACACTAAATCAAATATGTCATGATATAGTAAGTTCTTAGGCATCCAGATCATAGCTATCAAGGGAAGGTTTCTCAATTGTCTGTCCAAATATATGGGAATGTATGGAGACATGGAAGAAAGTCACCAGGGTGGCAATGTGCTTGACAATGGCAATGTGCTGTGTGGGATGTGAAGTCATCTTACTGACTTTGTACCCCAATGTGCAATACAGGCTAAACCCTGTGGTGGGAATCAAGATCCACCAATGTTTCTGTCCTCAATGTCCACCTGAGTCCAGAAATGTCCCAGTAGGCCAAAACATCCACCAATTAGACACGTGAAAGCATGAAAAATACATCTATGATCTGAACCAGATTCCTAGAGGTCGTGTGGCCAGCCGTTACCGATGTGACCCTCACCTCAAGGGACATAGCAACGCATTAGACTGATACGCGATTGAACACTAGAAGATTTGTTGGGCGGCCACCTTCCAGCAACAGAGACAATTTTTGGTCACTGTTAAGTCAGCAAGTCACCTCAAGCCATCGTTGGCTTTTTACCTGTAAATCTACTTTAAGTTAGATATTGAAAGGTTGTTCATTTTCACCTGTATTCTGGCTTAAAACCAGGTTTCACCGAGATTTGAACTCAGATCACTGGATTCAAAGTCCAGAGTGCTAACCATTACACCATGGAACCACAACATGAAGGTACCACATGAGTTTGCTAGGCAAGTTCTTACATCATATCCACATGTATGATATTGAAGCCACCCAACAATCACAAAGTAGATACGATGAAAAAGCAGAAATTACTGGCTAACTTTAGTGATTTAGTAAGCTAAGAGGATGTGGGAAAAGGCAATTCTAGAAAAGGTTTTGAAGGACTTGCCACAAACAATGAAACCAGCAGTAGATAGGTCTACTGAGTACAAACACATGCTAACTTTACATGGGCTGACAATGAAGATGGTCACAAAAGGTTGGGCTGTACTCACAATTCCGTATCTAGCTCATATTGTTTCAGACATGACCTAAAATACAAAGAATTGCTAAGTTCTTTTTTTTTTTTTCCCAATATCATGTTTCAGACATTAGTTCTAAAGGAAAACACTTGCTGTCAGAAGTGGGATTTGAACCCACGCCTCCAGTGGAGACTGCGATCCTTAAATTATTTTTTTCTCTTCCACTAGGAATTCTTTTTTTCCCAATATCATGCATTAGTTCTTGGTCCGCTTTGAACCCACGCCATCCTGACTGAATGAAAGATTTTTCACTAGGAATTGTCACAAAAATTATAATACACTAAATCAAATATGTCATGATATAGTAAGTTCTTAGGCATCCAGGTCATAGCTATCAAGGGAAGGTTTCTCAATTGTCTGTCCAAATATATGGGCATGTATGGAGACATGGAAGAAAGTCACCAGGGTGGCAATGTGCTTGACAATGGCAATGTGCTGTGTGGGATGTGAAGTCATCTTACTGACTTTGTACCCCAATGTGCAATACAGGCTAAACCCTGTGGTGGGAATCAAGATCCACCAATGTTTCTGTCCTCAATGTCCACCTGAGTCCAGAAATGTCCCAGTAGGCCAAAACATCCACCAATTAGACACGTGAAAGCATGAAAAATACATCTATGATCTGAACCAGATTCCTAGAGGTCGTGTGGCCAGCCGTTACCGATGTGACCCTCACCTCAAGGGACATAGCAACGCATTAGACTGATACGCGATTGAACACTAGAAGATTTGTTGGGCGGCCACCTTCCAGCAACAGAGACAATTTTTGGTCACTGTTAAGTCAGCAAGTCACCTCAAGCCATCGTTGGCTTTTTACCTGTAAATCTACTTTAAGTTAGATATGGAAAGGTTGTTTATTTTCACCTGTATTCTGGCTTAAAACCAGGTTCCACCGAGATTTGAACTCAGATCACTGGATTCAAAGTCCAGAGTGCTAACCATTACACCATGGAACCACAACATGAAGGTACCACATGAGTTTGCTAGGCAAGTTCTTACATCATATCCACATGTATGATATTGAAGGCACCCAACAATCACAAAGTAGATACGATAAAAAGCAGAAATTACTGGCTAACTTTAGTAATTTAGTAAGCTAAGAGGATGTGGGAAAAGGCAAGTCAAGAAAAGGTTTTGAAGGACTTGCCACAAACAATGAAACCAGCAGTAGATAGGTCTACTGAGTACAAACACATGCTAACTTTACATGGGCTGACAATGAAGATGGTCACAAAAGGTTGGGCTGTACTCACAATTCCCTAAAATACAAAGAATTATCTAGCTCATATTCTAAAGGAAAACAATTGCTGTCAGAAGTGTGTGACCCTAAAATACAAAATGAATTGCTAAGTTCTTTTTTTTCCCAATATCATGTTTCAGACATTAGTTCTAAAGGAAAACACTTGCTGTCAGAAGTGGGATTTGAACCCCCAGTGGAGACTGCGACCTGAACCCAGTGGATCCTGACTGACTGACCAATCTTTCACTAGGAATTATTTTTTTCTTCCACTAGGAATTCTTTTTTTTCCCAATATCATGTTTCAGACTTGGACCGCTGTCAGAAGCCATCCTGACTGAATGAAAGATTTTTCACTAGGAATTGTCACAAAAATTATAATACACTAAATCAAATATGTCATGATATAGTAAGTTCTTAGGCATCCAGGTCATAGCTATCAAGGGAAGGTTTCTCAATTGTCTGTCCAAATATATGGGCATGTATGGAGACATGGAAGAAAGTCACCAGGGTGGCAATGTGCTTGACAATGGCAATGTGCTGTGTGGGATGTGAAGTCATCTTACTGACTTTGTACCCCAATGTGCAATACAGGCTAAACCCTGTGGTGGGAATCAAGATCCACCAATGTTTTCTGTCCTCAATGTCCACCTGAGTCCAGAAATGTCCCAGTAGGCCAAAACATCCACCAATTAGACACGTGAAAGCATGAAAAATACATCTATGATCTGAACCAGATTCCTAGAGGTCGTGTGGCCAGCCGTTACCGATGTGACCCTCACCTCAAGGGACATAGCAACGCATTAGACTGATACGCGATTGAACACTAGAAGATTTGTTGGGCGGCCACCTTCCAGCAACAGAGACAATTTTTGGTCACTGTTAAGTCAGCAAGTCACCTCAAGCCATCGTTGGCTTTTTACCTGTAAATCTACTTTAAGTTAGATATGGAAAGGTTGTTTATTTTCACCTGTATTCTGGCTTAAAACCAGGTTCCACCGAGATTTGAACTCAGATCACTGGATTCAAAGTCCAGAGTGCTAACCATTACACCATGGAACCACAACATGAAGGTACCACATGAGTTTGCTAGGCAAGTTCTTACATCATATCCACATGTACGATATTGAAGGCACCCAACAATCACAAAGTAGATACGATAAAAAAGCAGAAATTACTGGCTAACTTTAGTGATTTAGTAAGCTAAGAGGATGTGGGAAAAGGCAATTCTAGAAAAGGTTTTGAAGGACTTGCCACAAACAATGAAACCAGCAGTAGATAGGTCTACTGAGTACAAACACATGCTAACTTTACATGGGCTGACAATGAAGATGGTCACAAAAGGTTGGGCTGTACTCACAATTCCGTATCTATCATAGCTCATTTTTCCCAATATCATGTTTCAGACATTTGCGTGTGACCTAAAATACAAAGAATTGCTAAGTTCTTTTTTTTTTTTCTTCCAATAATATCATGTTTCAGACATTAGTTCTAAAGGAAAACACTTGCTGTCAGAAGTGGGATTTGAACCCATCCTGCCTCCAGTGGAGACTTTTCTTCCACTAGGACCTTAACGCAGTTCTAAAGCCTTGGACCGCCTCCAGCCATCCTGACTGAATGAAAATGATTTTTCACTAGGAATTGTCACAAAAATTATAATACACTAAATCAAATATGTCATGATATAGTAAGTTCTTAGGCATCCAGGTCATAGCTATCAAGGGAAGGTTTCTCAATTGTCTGTCCAAATATATGGGCATGTATGGAGACATGGAAGAAAGTCACCAGGGTGGCAATGTGCTTGACAATGGCAATGTGCTGTGTGGGATGTGAAGTCATCTTACTGACTTTGTACCCCAATGTGCAATACAGGCTAAACCCTGTGGTGGGAATCAAGATCCACCAATGTTTCTGTCCTCAATGTCCACCTGAGTCCAGAAATGTCCCAGTAGGCCAAAACATCCACCAATTAGACACGTGAAAGCATGAAAAATACATCTATGATCTGAACCAGATTCCTAGAGGTCGTGTGGCCAGCCGTTACCGATGTGACCCTCACCTCAAGGGACATAGCAACGCATTAGACTGATACGCGATTGAACACTAGAAGATTTGTTGGGCGGCCACCTTCCAGCAACAGAGACAATTTTTGGTCACTGTTAAGTCAGCAAGTCACCTCAAGCCATCGTTGGCTTTTTACCTGTAAATCTACTTTAAGTTAGATATGGAAAGGTTGTTTATTTTCACCTGTATTCTGGCTTAAAACCAGGTTCCACCGAGATTTGAACTCAGATCACTGGATTCAAAGTCCAGAGTGCTAACCATTACACCATGGAACCACAACATGAAGGTACCACATGAGTTTGCTAGGCAAGTTCTTACATCATATCCACATGTATGATATTGAAGGCACCCAACAATCACAAAGTAGATACGATAAAAAGCAGAAATTACTGGCTAACTTTAGTAATTTAGTAAGCTAAGAGGATGTGGGAAAAGGCAAGTCAAGAAAAGGTTTTGAAGGACTTGCCACAAACAATGAAACCAGCAGTAGATAGGTCTACTGAGTACAAACACATGCTAACTTTACATGGGCTGACAATGAAGATGGTCACAAAAGGTTGGGCTGTACTCACAATTCCGTACCTAAAATAAAGAAGGAGGTTCTTTTTTTCCCAATATCATGTTTCATATTCTAAAGTGGGATTCGTGACCTAAAATACAAATCCTGACTGAATTTTCACTAAGTTCTTTTTTTTTCCAATATCATGTTTCAGACATTAGTTCTAAAGGAAAACACTTGCTGTCAGAAGTGGGATTTGAACCCACCTCCAGTGCCTCCAGTGGAGACTGTGACTGAATGACCAATCTTTCACTAGGAATTATTTTTTTCTTCCACTAGCTTTTTTTCCCAATATCATGTTTCAGACATTAGTTCTAAAGGAAAACACTTGGACCGAACCCACGCCCATCCTGACTGAATGAAATGATTTTTTCACTAGGAATTGTCACAAAAATTATAATACACTAAATCAAATATGTCATGATATAGTAAGTTCTTAGGCATCCAGGTCATAGCTATCAAGGGAAGGTTTCTCAATTGTCTGTCCAAATATATGGGCATGTATGGAGACATGGAAGAAAGTCACCAGGGTGGCAATGTGCTTGACAATGGCAATGTGCTGTGTGGGGATGTGAAGTCATCTTACTGACTTTGTACCCCAATGTGCAATACAGGCTAAACCCTGTGGTGGGAATCAAGATCCACCAATGTTTCTGTCCTCAATGTCCACCTGAGTCCAGAAATGTCCCAGTAGGCCAAAACATCCACCAATTAGACACGTGAAAGCATGAAAAATACATCTATGATCTGAACCAGATTCCTAGAGGTCGTGTGGCCAGCCGTTACCGATGTGACCCTCACCTCAAGGGACATAGCAACGCATTAGACTGATACGCGATTGAACACTAGAAGATTTGTTGGGCGGCCACCTTCCAGCAACAGAGACAATTTTTGGTCACTGTTAAGTCAGCAAGTCACCTCAAGCCATCGTTGGCTTTTTACCTGTAAATCTACTTTAAGTTAGATATGGAAAGGTTGTTTATTTTCACCTGTATTCTGGCTTAAAACCAGGTTCCACCGAGATTTGAACTCAGATCACTGGATTCAAAGTCCAGAGTGCTAACCATTACACCATGGAACCACAACATGAAGGTACCACATGAGTTTGCTAGGCAAGTTCTTACATCATATCCACATGTACGATATTGAAGGCACCCAACAATCACAAAGTAGATACGATAAAAAGCAGAAATTACTGGCTAACTTTAGTAATTTAGTAAGCTAAGAGGATGTGGGAAAAGGCAAGTCAAGAAAAGGTTTTGAAGGACTTGCCACAAACAATGAAACCAGCAGTAGATAGGTCTACTGAGTACAAACACATGCTAACTTTACATGGGCTGACAATGAAGATGGTCACAAAAGGTTGGGCTGTACTCACAATTCCGTATCTAGCTCATATTCGTGTGACCTAAAATACAAAGAATTGCTAAGTTCTTTTTTTCATGTTTCCCAATATCATGTTTCAGACATTAGTTCTAAAGGAAAACACTTGCTGTCAGAAGTCCAGTGGGATTTGAACCCCACTAGGAATTCTTTTTTTTCCAGTGGAGACTGCGACCTTAACGTTCTGCCTTGGACCGCTTGGAAAACCATTTTCAGACATTAGTTCTAAAGGAAAACACTTGCTGTCAGAAGTGGGATTTGAACCCACGCCCAGTGGAGACGGCCATCCTGACTGAATGAAAGATTTTTCACTAGGAATTGTCACAAAAATTATAATACACTAAATCAAATATGTCATGATATAGTAAGTTCTTAGGCATCCAGGTCATAGCTATCAAGGGAAGGTTTCTCAATTGTCTGTCCAAATATATGGGCATGTATGGAGACATGGAAGAAAGTCACCAGGGTGGCAATGTGCTTGACAATGGCAATGTGCTGTGTGGGATGTGAAGTCATCTTACTGACTTTGTACCCCAATGTGCAATACAGGCTAAACCCTGTGGTGGGAATCAAGATCCACCAATGTTTCTGTCCTCAATGTCCACCTGAGTCCAGAAATGTCCCAGTAGGCCAAAACATCCACCAATTAGACACGTGAAAGCATGAAAAATACATCTATGATCTGAACCAGATTCCTAGAGGTCGTGTGGCCAGCCGTTACCGATGTGACCCTCACCTCAAGGGACATAGCAACGCATTAGACTGATACGCGATTGAACACTAGAAGATTTGTTGGGCGGCCACCTTCCAGCAACAGAGACAATTTTTGGTCACTGTTAAGTCAGCAAGTCACCTCAAGCCATCGTTGGCTTTTTACCTGTAAATCTACTTTAAGTTAGATATGGAAAGGTTGTTTATTTTCACCTGTATTCTGGCTTAAAACCAGGTTCCACCGAGATTTGAACTCAGATCACTGGATTCAAAGTCCAGAGTGCTAACCATTACACCATGGAACCACAACATGAAGGTACCACATGAGTTTGCTAGGCAAGTTCTTACATCATATCCACATGTATGATATTGAAGGCACCCAACAATCACAAAGTAGATACGATAAAAAAGCAGAAATTACTGGCTAACTTTAGTAATTTAGTAAGCTAAGAGGATGTGGGAAAAGGCAAGTCAAGAAAAGGTTTTGAAGGACTTGCCACAAACAATGAAACCAGCAGTAGATAGGTCTACTGAGTACAAACACATGCTAACTTTACATGGGCTGACAATGAAGATGGTCACAAAAGGTTGGGCTGTACTCACAATTCCGTATCTAGCTCATATTCGTGTGACCTAAAATACAAAGAATTGCTAAGTTCTTTTTTTTTCAGACATTAGTTCCCAATATCATGTTTCAGACATTAGTTCTAAAGGAAAACACTTGCTGTCAGAACCGTGGGATTTGAACCAATCTTTCACTAGGCCTTCCAGTGGAGATTCTTTTTTTTCCCAATATCATGTTTCAGACCTTAAAGGAAAACACTTGCAGTCAGAAGTGGGATTTGAACCAACGCCCTTCCTGACTGAATGACCAATCTTTCACTAGGAATTATTTTTTTTCTTCCACTAGAATTCTTTTTTTCCCAATATCATGTTTCAGACATTAGTTCTAAAGGAAAACCATCCTGACTGAATGAAACTGATTTTTCACTTTCACTAGGAATTGTCACAAAAATTATAATACACTAAATCAAATATGTCATGATATAGTAAGTTCTTAGGCATCCAGGTCATAGCTATCAAGGGAAGGTTTCTCAATTGTCTGTCCAAATATATGGGCATGTATGGAGACATGGAAGAAAGTCACCAGGGTGGCAATGTGCTTGACAATGGCAATGTGCTGTGTGGGATGTGAAGTCATCTTACTGACTTTGTACCCCAATGTGCAATACAGGCTAAACCCTGTGGTGGGAATCAAGATCCACCAATGTTTCTGTCCTCAATGTCCACCTGAGTCCAGAAATGTCCCAGTAGGCCAAAACATCCACCAATTAGACACGTGAAAGCATGAAAAATACATCTATGATCTGAACCAGATTCCTAGAGGTCGTGTGGCCAGCCGTTACCGATGTGACCCTCACCTCAAGGGACATAGCAACGCATTAGACTGATACGCGATTGAACACTAGAAGATTTGTTGGGCGGCCACCTTCCAGCAACAGAGACAATTTTTGGTCACTGTTAAGTCAGCAAGTCACCTCAAGCCATCGTTGGCTTTTTACCTGTAAATCTACTTTAAGTTAGATATGGAAAGGTTGTTTATTTTCACCTGTATTCTGGCTTAAAACCAGGTTCCACCGAGATTTGAACTCAGATCACTGGATTCAAAGTCCAGAGTGCTAACCATTACACCATGGAACCACAACATGAAGGTACCACATGAGTTTGCTAGGCAAGTTCTTACATCATATCCACATGTATGATATTGAAGGCACCCAACAATCACAAAGTAGATACGATAAAAAAGCAGAAATTACTGGCTAACTTTAGTAATTTAGTAAGCTAAGAGGATGTGGGAAAAGGCAAGTCAAGAAAAGGTTTTGAAGGACTTGCCACAAACAATGAAACCAGCAGTAGATAGGTCTACTGAGTACAAACACATGCTAACTTTACATGGGCTGACAATGAAGATGGTCACAAAAGGTTGGGCTGTACTCACAATTCCGTATCTAGCTCCTAAAATACAAAAGAATTGCTAGGTTCTTTTTTTTTCCCCAATATCATGTTTCAGACATTAGTTCTAAAGGACCTAAAATACAAAGAATTGCTAATCCTGTTCTTTTTTTCTTTTTTTTTTTTCCAATATCATGTTTCAGACATTAGTTCTAAAGGAAAACACTTGCTGTCAGAAGTGGGATTTGAACCCACGCCTCCAGTGGAGACTGCGACCTTAACGCAGCGCCCTTGGACCGCATTAGTTCGGCCATCCTGACTGAATGAAAGATTTTTCACCATCCTGACTGAATGAAATTTTCACTAAAATTGTCACATTATAATACACTAAATCAAATATGTCATGATATAGTAAGTTCTTAGGCATCCAGGTCATAGCTATCAAGGGAAGGTTTCTCAATTGTCTGTCCAAATATATGGGCATGTATGGAGACATGGAAGAAAGTCACCAGGGTGGCAATGTGCTTGACAATGGCAATGTGCTGTGTGGGATGTGAAGTCATCTTACTGACTTTGTACCCCAATGTGCAATACAGGCTAAACCCTGTGGTGGGAATCAAGATCCACCAATGTTTCTGTCCTCAATGTCCACCTGAGTCCAGAAATGTCCCAGTAGGCCAAAACATCCACCAATTAGACACGTGAAAGCATGAAAAATACATCTATGATCTGAACCAGATTCCTAGAGGTCGTGTGGCCAGCCGTTACCGATGTGACCCTCACCTCAAGGGACATAGCAACGCATTAGACTGATACGCGATTGAACACTAGAAGATTTGTTGGGCGGCCACCTTCCAGCAACAGAGACAATTTTTGGTCACTGTTAAGTCAGCAAGTCACCGCAAGCCATCGTTGGCTTTTTACCTGTAAATCTACTTTAAGTTAGATATGGAAAGGTTGTTTATTTTCACCTGTATTCTGGCTTAAAACCAGGTTCCACCGAGATTTGAACTCGGATCACTGGATTCAAAGTCCAGAGTGCTAACCATTACACCATGGAACCACAACATGAAGGTACCACATGAGTTTGCTAGGCAAGTTCTTACATCATATCCACATGTATGATATTGAAGGCACCCAACAATCACAAAGTAGATACGATAAAAAAGCCGAAATTACTGGCTAACTTTAGTAATTTAGTAAGCTAAGAGGATGTGGGAAAAGGCAAGTCAAGAAAAGGTTTTGAAGGACTTGCCACAAACAATGAAACCAGCAGTAGATAGGTCTACTGAGTACAAAACACATGCTAACTTTACATGGGCTGACAATGAAGATGGTCACAAAGGTTGGGCTGTACTCACAATTCCATATTCGTATCTAGCTCATTTTTCCCATATCATGTTTCAGACCTAAAATACAAAGAATTGACCAATAAGTTCTTTTTTTTTCCCAATATCATTTTTCAGACATTAGTTCTAAAGGAAAACACTTGCTGTCAGAAGTGGGATTTGAACCCACGCCTCCAGTGGAGACTGAATGACCAATCTTTCACTAGACCTTAATATCATGTTTCAGACATTAGTTCTAAAGGCCTGTCAGGACCGCTGAACGCAGCGGGATCCATCCTGACTGAATGAAAGATTTTTCACTAGGAATTGTCACAAAAATTATAATACACTAAATCAAATATGTCATGATATAGTAAGTTCTTAGGCATCCAGGTCATAGCTATCAAGGGAAGGTTTCTCAATTGTCTGTCCAAATATATGGGCATGTATGGAGACATGGAAGAAAGTCACCAGGGTGGCAATGTGCTTGACAATGGCAATGTGCTGTGTGGGATGTGAAGTCATCTTACTGACTTTGTACCCCAATGTGCAATACAGGCTAAACCCTGTGGTGGGAATCAAGATCCACCAATGTTTCTGTCCTCAATGTCCACCTGAGTCCAGAAATGTCCCAGTAGGCCAAAACATCCACCAATTAGACACGTGAAAGCATGAAAAATACATCTATGATCTGAACCAGATTCCTAGAGGTCGTGTGGCCAGCCGTTACCGATGTGACCCTCACCTCAAGGGACATAGCAACGCATTAGACTGATACGCGATTGAACACTAGAAGATTTGTTGGGCGGCCACCTTCCAGCAACAGAGACAATTTTTGGTCACTGTTAAGTCAGCAAGTCACCTCAAGCCATCGTTGGCTTTTTACCTGTAAATCTACTTTAAGTTAGATATGGAAAGGTTGTTTATTTTCACCTGTATTCTGGCTTAAAACCAGGTTCCACCGAGATTTGAACTCAGATCACTGGATTCAAAGTCCAGAGTGCTAACCATTACACCATGGAACCACAACATGAAGGTACCACATGAGTTTGCTAGGCAAGTTCTTACATCATATCCACATGTATGATATTGAAGGCACCCAACAATCACAAAGTAGATACGATAAAAAAGCAGAAATTACTGGCTAACTTTAATAATTTAGTAAGCTAAGAGGATGTGGGAAAAGGCAAGTCAAGAAAAGGTTTTGAAGGACTTGCCACAAACAATGAAACCAGCAGTAGATAGGTCTACTGAGTACAAACACATGCTAACTTTACATGGGCTGACAATGAAGATGGTCACAAAAGGTTGGGCTGTACTCACAATTCCGTATCTAGCTCATATTCGTGTGACCTAAAATACAAAGAATTGCTAAGTTCTTTTTTTCCCAATATCATGTTTCAGACATTAGTTCTAAAGGAAAACACTTGCTGTCAGAAGTGGGATTTGAACCCACGCCTCCAGTGGAGACTGCGACCTTAACGCAGCGCCTTGGACCGCCATCCTGACTGCCATCCTGAATTATTTTTTCTTCCACTAGGCCATCCTGACTGAATGAAAGACCATTTTCACTAGGAATTTTTTTCTTCCACTAGGAATTCTTTTTTTTCCCAATATCATGTTTCAGACATTAGTTCTAAAGGAAAACACTTTTCACTAGGAATTGTCACAAAAATTATAATACACTAAATCAAATATGTCATGATATAGTAAGTTCTTAGGCATCCAGGTCATAGCTATCAAGGGAAGGTTTCTCAATTGTCTGTCCAAATATATGGGCATGTATGGAGACATGGAAGAAAGTCACCAGGGTGGCAATGTGCTTGACAATGGCAATGTGCTGTGTGGGATGTGAAGTCATCATTTACTGACTTTGTACCCCAATGTGCAATACAGGCTAAACCCTGTGGTGGGAATCAAGATCCACCAATGTTTCTGTCCTCAATGTCCACCTGAGTCCAGAAATGTCCCAGTAGGCCAAAACATCCACCAATTAGACACGTGAAAGCATGAAAAATACATCTATGATCTGAACCAGATTCCTAGAGGTCGTGTGGCCAGCCGTTACCGATGTGACCCTCACCTCAAGGGACATAGCAACGCATTAGACTGATACGCGATTGAACACTAGAAGATTTGTTGGGCGGCCACCTTCCAGCAACAGAGACAATTTTTGGTCACTGTTAAGTCAGCAAGTCACCTCAAGCCATCGTTGGCTTTTTACCTGTAAATCTACTTTAAGTTAGATATGGAAAGGTTGTTTATTTTCACCTGTATTCTGGCTTAAAACCAGGTTCCACCGAGATTTGAACTCAGATCACTGGATTCAAAGTCCAGAGTGCTAACCATTACACCATGGAACCACAACATGAAGGTACCACATGAGTTTGCTAGGCAAGTTCTTACATCATATCCACATGTACGATATTGAAGGCACCCAACAATCACAAAGTAGATACGATAAAAAGCAGAAATTACTGGCTAACTTTAGTAATTTAGTAAGCTAAGAGGATGTGGGAAAAGGCAAGTCAAGAAAAGGTTTTGAAGGACTTGCCACAAACAATGAAACCAGCAGTAGATAGGTCTACTGAGTACAAACACATGCTAACTTTACATGGGCTGACAATGAAGATGGTCACAAAAGGTTGGGCTGTACTCACAATTCCAGATGGTCATCTAGCATATTCGTGTGACCTAAAATACAAAGAATTGCTAGGTTCTTTTTTTCCCAATATCATGTTTCAGACATTAGTTCTAAAATAACAATTGCTGTCAAAGTGGGATTTGAACCCACGCCTAGTGGAGACTGTTCTTTTTTTCCCATCCTGACTGAATGACCAATCATGTTTTTTTTTTCACTAGAATTCTTTTTTCCCAAATCATGTTTCAGACAAACAGTTCTAAAGGAAAACACTTGCTGTCAGAAGTGGGATTTGAACCAACGCCCAGTGGAGACCCACGGACCTCCAGACTGAATGAGAATCTTTCACTAGGAATTATTTTTTTCTTCCACTAGGAATTCTTTTTTTCCCAATATCATGTTTCAGACATTAGTTCTAAAGGAAAACACTTGCTGTCAGAAGTGGGATTTGAACCCACGCCTCCAGTGGAGACTGAACCTGAAAACGCTTGGCCTTTTCGGCCATCCTGACTGAATGAAAGAATTTTCACTAAGAATTGTCACAAAAATTATAATACACTAAATCAAATATGTCATGATATAGTAAGTTCTTAGGCATCCAGGTCATAGCTATCAAGGGAAGGTTTCTCAATTGTCTGTCCAAATATATGGGCATGTATGGAGACATGGAAGAAAGTCACCAGGGTGGCAATGTGCTTGACAATGGCAATGTGCTGTGTGGGATGTGAAGTCATCTTACTGACTTTGTACCCCAATGTGCAATACAGGCTAAACCCTGTGGTGGGAATCAAGATCCACCAATGTTTCTGTCCTCAATGTCCACCTGAGTCCAGAAATGTCCCAGTAGGCCAAAACATCCACCAATTAGACACGTGAAAGCATGAAAAATACATCTATGATCTGAACCAGATTCCTAGAGGTCGTGTGGCCAGCCGTTACCGATGTGACCCTCACCTCAAGGGACATAGCAACGCATTAGACTGATACGCGATTGAAACACTAGAAGATTTGTTGGGCGGCCACCTTCCAGCAACAGAGACAATTTTTGGTCACTGTTAAGTCAGCAAGTCACCTCAAGCCATCGTTGGCTTTTTACCTGTAAATCTACTTTAAGTTAGATATGGAAAGGTTGTTTATTTTCACCTGTATTCTGGCTTAAAACCAGGTTCCACCGAGATTTGAACTCAGATCACTGGATTCAAAGTCCAGAGTGCTAACCATTACACCATGGAACCACAACATGAAGGTACCACATGAGTTTGCTAGGCAAGTTCTTACATCATATCCACATGTATGATATTGAAGGCACCCAACAATCACAAAGTAGATACGATAAAAAAGCAGAAATTACTGGCTAACTTTAGTAATTTAGTAAGCTAAGAGGATGTGGGAAAAGGCAAGTCAAGAAAAGGTTTTGAAGGACTTGCCACAAACAATGAAACCAGCAGTAGATAGGTCTACTGAGTACAAACACATGCTAACTTTACATGGGCTGACAATGAAGATGGTCACAAAAGGTTGGGCTGTACTCACAATTCCGTATCTAGCGCATATTCGTGTGACCTAAAATACAAAGAATTGCTAGGTTCTTTTTTTCCCAATATCATGTTTCAGACATTAGTTCTAAAGGAAAACAATTGCTGTCAGAAGTGGGATCTGGAGACTCATATTCCGCTGGCCATCCTGAAATGACCAAACTAGAATTGCCACTAGTTCTTTTTTTCCCAATATCATGTTTCAGACATTAGTTCTAAAGGAAAACACTTGCTGTCAGAAGTGGGATTTGAACCCACGCCTCCAGTGGAGACTGCGACCTGAACGCAGTGCGCATCCTGACTGAATGACCAATCTTTCACTAGGAATTATTTTTTTCTTCCACTAGGAATTCTTTTTTTCCCAATATCATGTTTCAGACATTAGTTCTAAAGGAAAACACTTGCTGTCAGAAGTGGGATTTGAACCCACGCCTCCAGTGGAGACTGCGACCTGAACGCAGCGCCTTGGATCGCTCGGCCATCCTGACTGAATGAAAGATTTTTCACTAGGAATTGTCACAAAAATTATAATACACTAAATCAAATATGTCATGATATAGTAAGTTCTTAGGCATCCAGGTCATAGCTATCAAGGGAAGGTTTCTCAATTGTCTGTCCAAATATATGGGCATGTATGGAGACATGGAAGAAAGTCAGCAGGGTGGCAATGTGCTTGACAATGGCAATGTGCTGTGTGGGATGTGAAGTCATCTTACTGACTTTGTACCCCAATGTGCAATACAGGCTAAACCCTGTGGTGGGAATCAAGATCCACCAATGTTTCTGTCCTCAATGTCCACCTGAGTCCAGAAATGTCCCAGTAGGCCAAAACATCCACCAATTAGACACGTGAAAGCATGAAAAATACATCTATGATCTGAACCAGATTCCTAGAGGTCGTGTGGCCAGCCGTTACCGATGTGACCCTCACCTCAAGGGACATAGCAACGCATTAGACTGATACGCGATTGAACACTAGAAGATTTGTTGGGCGGCCACCTTCCAGCAACAGAGACAATTTTTGGTCACTGTTAAGTCAGCAAGTCACCTCAAGCCATCGTTGGCTTTTTACCTGTAAATCTACTTTAAGTTAGATATGGAAAGGTTGTTTATTTTCACCTGTATTCTGGCTTAAAACCAGGTTCCACCGAGATTTGAACTCAGATCACTGGATTCAAAGTCCAGAGTGCTAACCATTACACCATGGAACCACAACATGAAGGTACCACATGAGTTTGCTAGGCAAGTTCTTACATCATATCCACATGTATGATATTGAAGCCACCCAACAATCACAAAGTAGATACGATGAAAAAGCAGAAATTACTGGCTAACTTTAGTAATTTAGTAAGCTAAGAGGATGTGGGAAAAGGCAAGTCAAGAAAAGGTTTGAAGGACTTGCCACAAACAATGAAACCAGCAGTAGATAGGTCTACTGAGTACAAACACATGCTAACTTTACATGGGCTGACAATGAAGATGGTCACAAAAGGTTGGGCTGTACTCACAATTCCGTATCTAGCTCATATTCGTGTGACCTAAAATACAAAGAATTGCTAAGTTCTTTTTTTCCCAATATCATGTTTCAGACATTAGTTCTAAAGGAAAACACTTGCTGTCAGAAGTGGGATTTGAACCCACCTGACTCCAGTGGAGACTGTTTCAGACATTAGTTCTAAAGGAAAACACTTGACCTTAACGCAGTGCCTTGGACCGCTCGGCCATCCTGACTGAATGAAAGATTTTTCACTAGGAATTGTCACAAAAATTATAATACACTAAATCAAATATGTCATGATATAGTAAGTTCTTAGGCATCCAGGTCATAGCTATCAAGGGAAGGTTTCTCAATTGTCTGTCCAAATATATGGGCATGTATGGAGACATGGAAGAAAGTCACCAGGGTGGCAATGTGCTTGACAATGGCAATGTGCTGTGTGGGATGTGAAGTCATCTTACTGACTTTGTACCCCAATGTGCAATACAGGCTAAACCCTGTGGTGGGAATCAAGATCCACCAATGTTTCTGTCCTCAATGTCCACCTGAGTCCAGAAATGTCCCAGTAGGCCAAAACATCCACCAATTAGACACGTGAAAGCATGAAAAATACATCTATGATCTGAACCAGATTCCTAGAGGTCGTGGGGCCAGCCGTTACCGATGTGACCCTCACCTCAAGGGACATAGCAACGCATTAGACTGATACTGCGATTGAACACTAGAAGATTTGTTGGGCGGCCACCTTCCAGCAACAGAGACAATTTTTGGTCACTGTTAAGTCAGCAAGTCACCTCAAGCCATCGTTGGCTTTTTACCTGTAAATCTACTTTAAGTTAGATATGGAAAGGTTGTTTATTTTCACCTGTATTCTGGCTTAAAACCAGGTTCCACCGAGATTTGAACTCAGATCACTGGATTCAAAGTCCAGAGTGCTAACCATTACACCATGGAACCACAACATGAAGGTACCACATGAGTTTGCTAGGCAAGTTCTTACATCATATCCACATGTATGATATTGAAGGCACCCAACAATCACAAAGTAGATACGATAAAAAGCAGAAATTACTGGCTAACTTTAGTAATTTAGTAAGCTAAGAGGATGTGGGAAAAGGCAAGTCAAACACATGAAAAGGTTTTGAAGGACTTGCCACAAACAATGAAACCAGCAGTAGATAGGTCTACTGAGTACAAACACATGCTAACTTTAAATGGGTTGACAATGAAGATGGTCACAAAAAGGTTCTTTTTTTTTCAATATCATCACAATTCTAAAGGATCTGTCAAAGTGGGATTTGAACCCACGCCTCCATATTCGTGGACCGCTGACCTGAAATACAAAGAATTGCTTCCACTAGTTCTTTTTTTCCCAATATCATGTTTCAGACATTAGTTCTAAAGGAAAACACTTGCTGTCAGAAGTGGGATTTGAACCCACGCCTCCAGTGGAGACTGCGACCTGCAGCGCCTTGGACCAATCTTTCACTAGCTTTTTTTCTTCCACTAGGCCATCCTTAGACTGAAAGTGGGAAACCCACGAGTTTTCACTGAATGACCAATCTTTCACTAAGAATTGTCACAAAATTATAATACACTAAATCAAATATGTCATGATATAGTAAGTTCTTAGGCATCCAGGTCATAGCTATCAAGGGAAGGTTTCTCAATTGTCTGTCCAAATATATGGGCATGTATGGAGACATGGAAGAAAGTCACCAGGGTGGCAATGTGCTTGACAATGGCAATGTGCTGTGTGGGATGTGAAGTCATCTTACTGACTTTGTACCCCAATGTGCAATACAGGCTAAACCCTGTGGTGGGAATCAAGATCCACCAATGTTTCTGTCCTCAATGTCCACCTGAGTCCAGAAATGTCCCAGTAGGCCAAAACATCCACCAATTAGACACGTGAAAGCATGAAAAATACATCTATGATCTGAACCAGATTCCTAGAGGTCGTGTGGCCAGCCGTTACCGATGTGACCCTCACCTCAAGGGACATAGCAACGCATTAGATTGATACGCGATTGAACACTAGAAGATTTGTTGGGCGGCCACCTTCCAGCAACAGAGACAATTTTTGGTCACTGTTAAGTCAGCAAGTCACCGCAAGCCATCGTTGGCTTTTTACCTGTAAATCTACTTTAAGTTAGATATGGAAAGGTTGTTTATTTTCACCTGTATTCTGGCTTAAAACCAGGTTCCACCGAGATTTGAACTCGGATCACTGGATTCAAAGTCCAGAGTGCTAACCATTACACCATGGAACCACAACATGAAGGTACCACATGAGTTTGCTAGGCAAGTTCTTACATCATATCCACATGTATGATATTGAAGGCACCCAACAATCACAAAGTAGATACGATGAAAAAGCAGAAATTACTGGCTAACTTTAATAATTTAGTAAGCTAAGAGGATGTGGGAAAAGGCAAGTCAAGAAAAGGTTTTGAAGGACTTGCCACAAACAATGAAACCAGCAGTAGAGAGGTCTACTGTGTACAAACACATGCTAACTTTACATGGGTTGACAATGAAGATGGTCACAAAAGGAAAACACTTGCTGTCAGAAGTGGGATTTGAACCCACGCCCAGGTTGGGCTGAATACTCACAATTCTTTTTTTAGCTTCATTTTTTTCCCATTCATGTTTCAAAGACCTTTTTCAAAACTAATGCAAAAATTCCTGCTGAATGACCAATCTTTCAAGTTTTTTTTTTTTCCCAATATCATGTTTCAGACATTAGTTCTAAAGGAAAACACTTGCTGTCAGAAGTGGGATTTGAACCAACGCCTCCAGTGGAGACTGCGACCTGAACGCAGCGCCTTGGACCGCTCGGCCATCCTGACTGAATGAAAGATTTTCACTAGGAATTGTCACAAAATTATAATACACTAAATCAAATATGTCATGATATAGTAAGTTCTTAGGCATCCAGGTCATAGCTATCAAGGGAAGGTTTCTCAATTGTCTGTCCAAATATATGGGCATGTATGGAGACATGGAAGAAAGTCACCAGGGTGGCAATGTGTTGACAATGGCAATGTGCTGTGTGGGATGTGAAGTCATCTTACTGACTTTGTACCCCAATGTGCAATACAGGCTAAACCCTGTGGTGGGAATCAAGATCCACCAATGTTTCTGTCCTCAATGTCCACCTGAGTCCAGAAATGTCCCAGTAGGCCAAAACATCCACCAATTAGACACGTGAAAGCATGAAAAATACATCTATGATCTGAACCAGATTCCTAGAGGTCGTGTGGCCAGCTGGTTACCGATGTGACCCTCACCTCAAGGGACATAGCAACATTAGATTGATACGCCGATTGAACACTAGAAGATTTGTTTGGCGGCCACCTTCCAGCAACAGAGACAATTTTGGTCACTGTTAAGTCAGCAAGTCACCTCAAGCCATCGTTGGCTTTTTACCTGTAAATCTACTTTAAGTTAGATATGGAAAGGTTGTTTATTTTCACCTGTATTCTGGCTTAAAACCAGGTTCCACCGAGATTTGAACTCAGATCACTGGATTCAAAG
>NC_041354.1:15971091-16036091 GCF_004354835.1 Perca flavescens
GACCTTTGGGTCTTATAATTTGGGACACTTGGGAACATTTCTTCCATATGGGAAGGACATTTGGGAACACTACTGCCATTTCGGAAGGACATTTGGGAAAAGCCAATGCCCCTATTAAAGACAGGCCAAATGTCCCACTTTCAACTAAGGGAAGTACAGTGTTAGGATTATCAAATGTATAGTGCAATGGCAGAAATGTTCCCAAATGTCCAGATCCCTTCTGGAGGGGCCAGTAGAGACCCTTCCCATGGGTCCAGGACCACCAAAATTTGGTCATTGATTCTACCGAACACTGTTGTCAAAATTTAACAGGTTTCGTGTCAATATTCCACTGTTAAATGTGAAACACTTCTTCCATTTGGGAAGAGGGCATTTGGGAACACTTTTTCCATTTCGGAAGGACATTTGGGAAGAGCCAATGCCCCTATTAAAGACAGGCCAAATGTCCCATTTTAAGTAAGGGAAGAACAAAAAAAACCTTTAACTTTATTTTTCAAATTGTCATGCCCCTGGTAGCCTATTTCTGGGAAAGGACATTTGGGAACACTTTTTCCATTTGGGAACACTTATGCTTCTATGGCTGGGTGTTGACCTCCAGGGCCCTCAGTCTCACCTCACAGGCCCAGTAAGTGGCTCTAAGCCTGGGTTAACAGGCTCACGCTCCTGGTAGCCTGTTTCTGGGAATGGACATTTGGGTACACTTTTTCCATTTGGGAACACTTATGCTTCTATGTTCTATGGCTGGGCGTTGACCTCCAGGGCCCTCAGTCTCACCTCACAGGCCCAGTAAGTGGCTCTAAGCCAACAGGCTCACGCCCCTGGTAGCCCATTTCTGGGAAAGGACATTTGGGAACACTTATGCTTCTATGGGTGGACGTTGACCTCCAGTGCTATTTTCTAAGTTTTTTACCAGAGAAGGGGGAATGCTGAAGCAGTTGACCTATAACTGCTTGCCTCCCCTTCCCTGGTCAAAAACTTAAACTTTTTGTTCTCAAATTTTAATGCCCCTGGTAACCTATTTATGGGAAAGGACATTTGGGAACACTTTTGCAACTTGGGAAGGACAACTAGGAAGACTTTAGCCATTTGGGAAGGACAATTGGGATACTTTTTGCCATTTGAGAAGGACAATTGGGAACACTTTTGCCATTTGGGTCAGGCAATTGGGACCACTCCACCACCCCATTAAAAACAGGCCAAATGTCCTAGGTTTGTCTATCAACACTTGATTTAGAGAAGCTAAATCATTATTTAGTGAAACTAAGTCATTATTTATAGATACTAAGTCAATATTTAGACCGTCGTTAATTAGAGAAAGTAAGGGAATCATTAATTAATTAGGGAAACTGATAGGAATGTAGGACATGTGGGAACACTTTTGCAACTTGGGAAGGACAACTGGGAAGACTTTAGCCATTTGGGAAGGGTTAGTCACAGCGTGTACAAAAAATAACGTAACATGAGACACAGCCGTCTTCTAACTGTAAACAAACCGGGAATTATATTCTCAGGCGGAAGAATATAGTACTTGGGCGGAGTGATATGCTCGCAGAAAGCCTGTCTAGTAGTAGGCTAGTTGGAACCAGTTACCTGCAGGATCTGTGCTGAGCTAAGCTAATGCTGGAACCGTCAGACAGCATTACAGCACGCACGGAGATGAGAAGGGTATGTATTGACTTGTCTTACTCTGGGGGTTACGGTGAATAAGCTAAATTCCCAATAAGTCGGCGTGTTCCTTTAATTAAAATTGGACATTTGGCCTGTTTTTTTAATAGGGGGACTGTCCTTCCCAAATGTCAAAAGTGTTCCCAAATATAATTTCCTAAATTAAGGAGTTTTGGATGCATTTTTGGCTTCAAACCTGAAACAGAAAAATAGCAATTTTTTTAATTTCCGCAAGAGCCATGGTTTTTGAGTATGACGTTGCCAGCTCTTTATTGAGTAAAACTGTGTTGGTTTGGACAAGCTAGCACTTAGCATGGCTGCACAGGAAGGTTGGCCATTTGGGAACACTTGTGTGAAGGCTGAGAGCTCCTCGGACGGACGACAGCACGGAACACACCGAACAGACTCGAGTCACCGACCTCGCCAGACTGTCCGACAGCCAATTGTCGGGTTTGTGTCACTGCCTTTAGGTGTACGCCCCTAAATTTTCTGCCTGTGCCCCTAAAATGTTCTGGCTAAAAGTTAGTGGCTACAGTGCTCCTAGTAAAAAAAAGTTAGTCTGGAGTCCTGGCTTAATGACAGGAGAAGTAGTAGTAGTACATATGTTACTGGTTTTATTCCACATGATTACCGTGTACGAGGTATTGCTGTGGCTTCAGTAGTTCATTGCGCCACAACAGCCACCAGGTGGCACACATGAGCTAGCCTCGTGAGACCGTCCTGATCTCGCGAGCTCCAGTTTTCCACTCGCAGATCAGTCTGGCATCTTGAGATAGAGAAAATTTGGAGCCGTTAGCCAAACGACCGGGCCAATCAGCATTGGTTTTGAGGCGGGTTAGGTGGTGATAGACAGGTGGTTTATCCAATCAGCTAACCAGTATTTTCAGACAGCGGTCCGGGAACCTGAAATGGTGCCTTTTATTACTAAATTCTCATTACACAAACAGCAAATATCCTTTACTGACATGTTGCTTGCTTAGCTAACAAGCTATGCTTTGCCTGCAGCAGCAGGGGCGGGCTTGTGGTTGTATTTTCATACGCTTCGTGGATCTGATTGGTTGATTTGGCCCTGATTGATGGTTCATCCAATCAGCTAACCAGTATTTTCACCCCTTCCCAAAAGTTCTCCAACGGAAAGTTCCCAGATGGATATGCCGAGCAAATACGAAGCAATCCATCTGGCGGAGTCAGGTTACACATGAGCAGGCATCTTATGAATTCAAGACATTAATTGGACTTATTAAATGCATTTAATGAAATGTATACAAAGCAACACATTTCTGTAGTTTTTACAGCATTGCTTATGCACATGTTGATGAATACACAAATACTATGTAACCATCACTTTAACTTGTGCATGTGTTTAAAATAGGTGATTCATGATGTAAATACCTTTGGAACAACGCTATACTGTGCACCCTTGTTTGAGTATTCTGCTTCATCCAGTGCAATTTTTGCAAATGATAGCTATACAAAGTACTTGTGTAAAATATATATACTGCATGTATATTGCTCATATGTAAAATGTACATTAAAGGTTAATGGTTAAACAGTAACCCAAGTCATAAACATGGCTACAGCTCTATATGGGGAAGCAAACTAAATGCCACATGCATCCGTGTTACTCAACTTCAGTAAAAAAGTGTCATAATAGAATCTCAATGCATAACCATCACCACAACTCAACAATGTTATATTCAATGGTTTAATTTAGTATAATCAGTATAGTAATATCAGTTTTACAGTGCATCAAAAGCTTTCGACCTGGCAAAGGTAAGCAGGAGGCCCATTAAGGCTATAGTGCGTAGTTTCTGTCGCCCCAATGAGGAATTCCAAGTATTGACAACACCATTGTTGTTGCATCCACATGACACAAGCCTTCGCGCACGCACCTCCTCCATACAGTTGCTAGTAGCCAAGGAAGGCACGGAGGATTTAAAAAACATGAAAGACTCTTCAGAAGAGGTCATTATCTTCACTTGAGTTTCTGCTCGCGAAAGTCGCCGGACGACAGCATGTTCTAAACGTAGCCATACTGACAAATACAGTGTTTTGTGAAGCGGATAGTCTTAATTAGCTTTGTATCAACTCGTTTGGCAATGGCTTGAATGTAACGTTCATTGATATAAAAACAGGTACGCGCTAAAGCTGTAAAGTCTGTTCAGGGGCAGTAGCAGCTCAGTCTGTCGGGACTTGCCTTGGGAACCAGAGGGTCGCCTGATCAAGTCCCCGCACGGACCAAGTACAGTGCAGACTGGTAGTTGGAGAGGTGTCATTTCACCTCCTGGGCAGTGCTGAGGTGCCCTTGAGCAAGGCACCTTCCATTGGCAGCCCCGCTCACTATGCCATCTCTCCATTCAGAGTGAAACATGTTAATTTACTATATTTACTACATCACGCAATGACCTTTTAATCATCATTTATATGTTAAAATATATATGTTAAAGTATGGTGGATTGGTATGGCCCCAAAGAGGGGTGGTTTCGATCTCACCCCGGATTCCAATTAAATCCTATGGGGAAATTTAGCGTAGTTTTTTTTAAATTTATTTTTTATGATTACATTTCACACTTTTTGGTGTATTTTTTGGAGCGTGTGATTGCAACGCTGCGATACAAAATGTGGCGGAAGATGATGAAAAATGAAGTATGACGACTACTAGCCATTGTGTTAAAGCCTGCTGCATGCGGCAGATCGGCACACTGAATAAACATTTTAAGCTTGACTTAAAATTTTTGTTTTTTTCCCTAATTATGCGTTTCCTGTTTTCTGCAGACGTCCAGCAGCTGTTGGTGGTTAAAGCAGAGGTTCCCCCTGAGCAGCAGGAGTGGAGCTCCAGTATGGACCGGGAGGAGCCAGAGCCCTCACACATTAAAGAGGAGCAGGAGGAACTCTGGATAAGTCAGGAGGGAGAGCAGCAGCTTCAAGGGCTGGAGGAGGCTGGTCTCACCAAGTTCCCTTTCACTCCTGTCCCTGTGAAGAGTGAAGATGATGAAGAGAAAGCTCAGTCCTCACAGCTTCCTCAAAGACAAACTGAACAGATGGAGATAGAAGCTGATGGGGAGGACTGCAGAGGACCAGAACCAGCCACAAACTCGGATCCAGATGCACGTTCACAACCAGATACTGACGACAAGGCTGGAGACTCTTCTGAACCCGAGACTGATGACAGCGCCGATTGGAAGGAGACCAGATTACCTCGGTCAGGTTTAAACTCTCTGAAAAATGACTCGAGATGTAAGGCTGGTGAAAAAACTCTCAGCTGCTCTGAGTGTGGGAAAAGATTTGTCACCAAGACACACCTGAAGATACACATGAGGTCGCATACAGGAGAGAAACCCTTTAGTTGCTCCATTTGTGGGAAAAGCTTTTGCATCATTGGACATTTGAAGGACCACACAAGACGCCACACCGGTGAGAAACCATTTCAGTGCTCTGAATGTGGGAAAACATTTGTAACAAAGTCCCATCTGAAGAGACACGCGAGAATCCACACAGGAGAGAGACCCTTTAGCTGCTCAGAATGCAGCAAAACCTTCAGTGGAAGCGGAAACCTGAAGACGCACATGATAACTCATACAGGAGAAAAGCCTTTCAGTTGTTCCTTCTGCATGAAGTCGTTCACACAGAGCGGTACGCTAAAGGAACACGTGAACATCCACACGGGAGAGAAACCTTTCAGCTGCTCAGTGTGCGGTAAAGCTTTCCGTGGGAGGGGGAATCTGAAAAAGCACAAGAGAATCCACACAGGCGAGAAACTTTTCGGCTGCAGCGTTTGTCACAAAAGATTTGCCTGGGCCGAACAGGTCAAAAGGCATAAATGCGTCGGGCGCCAGTCCTCACAGCTTCATCAAAGACCAGCTGAACAGACGAAAACAGCGGCTGACGGAGAGGGCCGCGGAGGACCAGTAGCAGCCCGGAACTCAGATCCAGATACACGTTTACAGTCGGACAACGAAGACAATGCAAATGACTCTTCCGAACCTGAGACTGAGAAACACCGGAAGGATCCCGAAAGTAACCCATTTCGTTGCTCCGTGTGTCCTAAAACATTCAATCGCAGGGATAATTTGAATAAACACATGAGAACTCACACGGGAGAGAAGCCGTTTAGTTGCTCGTTGTGCGGTAAAATGTTTTGTCAAAAAGCAGGCCTGGACTACCACTTGAAAACGCACACCGGAGAGAAACCGTTTAGCTGCTCAGTTTGCGGCAAGGCGTTTAGGAACAAAGGAGCCGTGACGTACCACATGGTGAAACACACCGGGGTGAAAGCATTCAGCTGCGGCGTCTGTGGCAGGAGATTCTTTTGGCGTTTTCAGCTCAAACGCCACAAGTGTCTCGGGGAGTTTGCGCAGCGTGGAAGAAGGAGAATTAGCTTTAACGTAGCGAACCGTGAAGGGCCAGAAGCAGCCAGACCTTCAACACCAGTTGCCAATAAAACGACAGAACTGGCCTCTGAAGCTGACGACAGCGATGACATTGGGTTTTGGAAAGAGACCAGACAACATAAGTCAGGGTTCACTTATCAGAGATCTAAAAAAGTTCCCGCAAGCAATGGATGTAACGCTGGTGGCGCTGGTGACAAGGTTAAAACCGAAGCCAGGACTGATGAAAGCGGCGTTTTTTGCAAACTGACCGGCCAACCTCAGTCCCGTCTAGAACTTCTGAAAACCGAGCACGTCTCTGTCAGCGATACAGGACGCGATACTCACACGAAGCCGTTCAGCATCTCCGAGTATCGTGAAAGATGCGAAGACGGTTGCGCTCTGCTGACGCACAAGAACAAGGAAGGACTTGCGACGGGGGGACGTCTGACGAGACCCACATCTGTCCACGGCAAAGAAAAAACACCTGGGTGCATCGTTTGTGAGAAAAGCGTCACTTTAAAGTCGCAGGTCGTAAGCCACCAGTGTGTTGGGGCGATCTCCCAGCTTCATACTGCCAACAAACTGTTCAGCAGCTCTCAGGCGCAGGTTCCCACAGGACTTCACACAGCACTGATCCACAGTAGTCATACAGGAGAGGAGCATTTTCCAGAACGAGGAAGTCTGAGCCAAGACCTAGTGGTCCACACCGGGGTACGCATGGGGGTAAAGCAGGAGGACCCGGAGCCCCCACACATTAAAGAGGAACAGGAGGAACTCCGGGTCAGTCAGGAGGGAGAGCAGCTTCAAGGGCTGGAGGAAGAGACTGATATCGCCAAGTTCCCATTCACTCCTGTCCCTGTGAAGAGTGAACATAAAGACTTTGCCGCAAATGTTGACCAATAACCAGAGCCACCGACCTAGCGGGTTGACGTAACACACCTACGTCGCCAAATTCATTACCTTTGTTTCTGGTACGAAGACGAGACGCGTGTGACTCGGAACGCCTCGCGTTATTGACAAAGCATACAGCCAAAGAACAATTCAGATCGTCCTGCCAACCCGTACGCATTTTAACATCAAAGTACGCTGTAACAATTTGTCACTCTGAAGTCGCTAAAAGCTGCTGGTGTTTCAACCCCCGCGTCTCAAACACAGTTATTCCCACACACACAAATGCGGTAGATGCTAGGAGTGTCACGATACCAAAAATTTCAGTAGTCTGTGCCAATACCAGTAAAATAACACAATTCTCGATGGCGATTTCGATACCACGGTAAAAAAAAAAAGGATTTTCCAAGAGTCCATGTACTTAAACTTGAAACATGAACTTCTTAATTAAAATATTTGAAATAAAAACAATTGAGACACAGCCAGTAAAGTGATCCCGACTGGTCCTGACTAACCGAGGCTAATGCCGCCATGCTAACTGCTAGCTAACGTTACCGGAGGAGCAGGCAAGCGGCCACGGTTGTTTACGACGTGTAGCCTGTTCAGCGGCTGTAGCCGACAACGGTGAGTTATTTGAAGCCAACAGAGGGGGGAGGGGGAAGAGAGGACCATGAGTTTGCAGTGAACTTTTTTTTTTTTATGTATTTACAGTCTTCCCCCAATTTCATCGCAACAAAAACACAGAAGAAATTGCAACTTTCATCGAAATTATTTTTACAAAAGCTGCCACAAAATCAGGCTTTTGGGCTGCAACAACCTATAAAAAAAGGTGCGAGGGACTGAGTAATGTAATATAATTCTATATTTTTATGGAGTAATACGTAAAAAGTATCATTACACTTCCTGAGTAACTTGCCCAACACTCGTAGTATAGTAAAAAAAAAAAAAAAAAAAAGTGTCATAAAAATTATTAAAAAGTCAGTATAAAAATTCTGATTATTATTGTAATTTATATATATTTTAATGTTTGGCCGTGCATTCCTTCCAGACCCAGCCATTTTGACTTAAGCATTGTTAAAGCCCCATGAAGCTATGTGAACCATTTTCTGAGCCTAACCCTAAGCCTTTCATTAACCAACAGGGTTCCCGCGGAGTCTCAAAAAGTCAAATTAGGAACTTTAAATTTTAAAACGCCCATATTATGCTAATTTTAAGGTTATAATTGTATTTTGAGGTTGTCACAGAATAGGTTTACATGGTTTAATTTTCACAAAACCCCATATTTTTGTTGTACTGCACATTGCTGCAGTTCCTCTTTTTACACTGTGTGTTCAGGTCTCTGTTTTAGCTACAAAGTGAGACCTCTTCTATATCATCTTTGTTGGCACTAGCATATGCGCACTAGCTAGGTAAGGATCATATCAGCTAGCTAGCTGTTTCCATAGACCGTAAAAGGCTGTTTCTCCAGCTGCAGTTAGTACAAGCCAGGATTAGCCTGGAGACTTCTTCTAAACGAGGGCACACTTCCAACATGCTAGCGGTTCGCCACCTCATCTTGGCTACTGACTTAGAAAGCTGTGCCGATTTTGACCAGCTCGCCCAGAGACTGAAGGCAGGAATCATTCAGAAACCGTATCTCACTCAAAACAGCATATTTGTTTGTATGCGTGTGGAAGCACCCGAGACACAAAATAACACCCCAAATCCCAGAAAAAGTGATTTTTATTTTTCATAATATGGGCTCTTTAAGGCCTTAAGACGTCTAAACGGACAGATTTTCATCCGAGGTCTTCAATTTCATTTAGTCAGGTCTAAATATAGGTTTTACCCTCGAACGCTGGCCGCAAAAAAGAAAAAATATGGAGTTGTAGCCTACAAAGCGGAGCTTTAGAGTCTTTGCTCAGTAACAAAACCAGCAGAACCTTGGTTCGGTGTGTTGTAGTTCTTTCTGGGGTCGATATTGGTGTTGGTACGTACGCGGCGATAAAACTACAAATCCCGCGATAAATGCAATACCTGCCGGCGAAATACGTCTGCGTCTCCTCAGAGTTTGTTTAAGTTCGGCTGGTGTGGAAAAATGGGGAAGTGTTCTTCTAACGAGACATGGCTAAATCAGAGCGATTTCCACCGTTGGTTACAAGCGGTACCCAGCTCCAGGTACGCGGCTCGCTGCAAACTATGAAAGGTTACGGTCATGAAAAATGCCCAGACTCAGTTCAGTTCAACTGTTTTATTAACTACTAAAGTTACACTCGTGCCTGAGCTCCTAGCTTCACGCTAGGCAGGCTAGTTACTCTTCTTTCTTTTTTTTGCTTCTGTAAATTAAATTAATGTTTTTTTAATGACTGAATTCATTGAAATAAAATGATTTTTTTAGAATTTCTTTGATTTGAATATTTCTTTGGTAATTGCGTCGTGTAGGTGTATTTTGATGGTCTTACAATGTCTTAAATTTGACTTACTGAAACCTGCAAGAATCCTGAATCAATTTTTATTTCTATGATACTGCTCATCAAAGGGGAGGTGGAAGCACTTACATCACTTAGTCTTGAGAAACACATTGCATTTTATCAGAATACAGCATAGAAAATATGCTTAGAAATATTGGATAGGATAGAAATCATGCTAATCACATCCATTATTAGTTTCACTTGTTTTCATTTTAAACAAATTATATATTCGAATACAATACACATTTTTTTTTATATGCTCAGTCTCGCAAAAAAAACAAACAATTCTAGTGCTGGTTCCATGGTATCAGAATTTTGGATAGTCGTCATGGAAACATTAATTGGTCATGTGACGAGGGCTGGGAAGATTGACAGAACAGGCAGCCAAGTGACAGTATTTTGATCCACTGGAAATCACAACTGTCAAATTGACAAGCACCCTAGCCCAATGGACCCGCCCATGTCACGCCCCCCAGTTAAGTATATTAAAGATACTTATGATTTTGTTGGAATAGTTGAATAACTCCATATTCCTGATCTTTCTATTTTATTTACTATGGATATTGAGAGCCTCTACACAAATATTGATATTAGGAAGGCATACAAGCCATTAAAAAACACATATTTGAGAGAAACCCAGACAGTAAAAGACCAGATATAGAATTATTGTAGTCAATTGATGATTTTTCTATCTGTTGTCATAGAAAGTGAACTTTCAAGACGATGACCGTTGTGCTGCTCCATGTGTTGGACTTGCAAATGTGAGTTGGTTTTTTTTTCTTCTTTTTCTAAGGGCATAAAAATAGATTCAACTTAATGCACATGAGAGAAGTAATTACATGTAAAATACATTGTTTCAGATATCTGGATGACATTTGGGGCGTGTGGACACATTCGCTGGAGGATTTTGAGGTATTTTTGAACACTGAATAACCACAATACTTCCATCAAACTTAAATCCACTACCAGCGTGACTACTGTGGATTTTTGGACACTACAGCATTTTAAAATGATAACTTTGGAGAAACACGGATTGGAGATAAAAGTCTGGACAGACTGATCATGCATGCTCTGCTCTTTTTAAACCAGTTACCACCCTAAGCACACATGTATGCTGGGATGGTTAAATCACAACTGTGGAGATCTCACAGAACCTGTAAAATTTTCCGTTCTGACCAATAGAGGCTACCCTAGGTCCTTTCTTAGAACGTGCTTTAAAACATCTCAACAGACCAAACCCAGACGGCAGGCGCATCATCTACTTTTTATTACCACATATTGTCCATCAACAATGAAGCTTTTGCAATTGTCAGTGTTGAAAAATATATATATATTATTTTATCATTTTACAATAGAAACTCAAGACTTCTACAAGACCACAGGAGTGTGTGTTTATTTTATTATTTGTTAAAGATGTGGTTTGCAATATGTTCAACTAAAAAAAATTAAACTAAATACAAAATCCACATGAATGTACTAAGGGATGTATAAGACATCCCTTCGTACATTCATGTGGATTTGTTTATTTGTTATTTTAACTTCCTGTTATGATGTATGTTGTGTGTGTGATGTCTTTAAGCTACTGGGACCTTGAATTTCCCTTTAGGGATCAATAAAGTATCAATTTTTTCTTCTTTTTTTTAAATATGAATCTGTTTTTCCAAATCTATGAATCAATTTTGAATCGGTAGAGCTTGAATCACGATTCAAATACAAATCGATTTTTTTTGCAAACCCCTATTAAATAATGTTAGTTAGCTTTAAGCTAAAGTGGTCGTCACTCAGACATAACTGAATTCCAGCTAACGTTAGATTAATTTTCATTCCTATTTCATGTAGCAAACCCAATCTTTCCGTATCATTAGCGTATCTACACGTGAAGAAAATTGTATGTACTCAATTGTCTTTTGAATCTTGAACTACCGGTATTCATGTCACCTCCCTGATGAAAAACAAAATCTTTATTTTGATCTGAAGTCAGGAATGTTTCCCGTGTGTTTTTGCTTCTGTTATCATCACCAGCATCTGACAATAGTTCAGGTGACTCACTCACTTACTTCGATCCACCCTTGTTGGCTGGAGCGCATGAGGCGGAGCTCCACCTGTCAGACCTGTCACCTTAACTGATAGCGCCATTTCACCCTGAGGTGTTGGCTGCATCTCCAGACTGCATGCTATCGTTGTGTGTCAAGTTTGGTGTCAAAGGAAAAGCCCACAGGACTCTGTGTTTTGCTGATCATCTTGTGTGCGATCGCGTGTCAGTCTTATGGGTTGCTATGCTGTGACCGGACACAAAAGTGTCGGCAACATAGTACTATGGCGTCAGGTGGTCCCTACGAATGGTGGAAGCGTAGTGTCGGAGCATCCGCTCCGCATATGTTACACATGCAATTTAGCCGGCCCGTTAGAACATGATACTCCTGTTTGAATAAAGACAAGGTGTGCGGACGAATAAATAGCGAAATATGGCTCGCATAAACAATTTGATTAAGTTCTTCTTCATGCTTGGGCTGAGACATGGTGAGATTCTGCTGCTGTTCAGGATGGTGGATCATATTGTGATAAGTACGCATACACTAAGAAGGATTTTGAAATGGATGGGGTTGTGCAGAAGGAAGAATGACAACTTCAATTGTGTTTATGAGCCATAATTTGCAATGTAGTCGTCCGCACGCCGTGTCTTTATTCAAACAGCAGTTTCATGTTCTAACAAGATAATGTATCACGTTGTAACAATAACTTATCATGTTATAACGTGAAGAGTTTCACAATTTTCTTTTTCTGCCGTGGCGGAACTACGCTTCCGTAACTACGAGCCATAACTACAACAGACTTCTAAAATAACTTCTAAAATAAAATGTAAATGCAATTAGGCCTATATAAAGAAACCTCCTGCTACCTGTTGTTACACCGAAATCTTTAACCCATCAGAATGTGTGCCCTGTAGAGCAGTTCTGCCTGTCGTAAATCATTTCCTGACTTCGTGGGAAAAAATTGGCCCTGGGCAAAGGCATTAAAGGGCAACTATTTTATAGCATTTTCAGGACAATACTTGTATTTTGTGTTGTACTAGAACATGTTTACATGCTTTCATGTTTAAAAAAAAAGTATATAGCAGGACTTTGTATAATGAAAAATCACTAATAAAGGCTCCTAAACCAAATACTACACAACCGGACACGTTTCAACAGTAATGTGACCCGACATTTGGGAGAAATGACCAGCATTGGCCGCCAAGATTACAGCTATCTCGCGTTAACATGCAGCTACTTAATATTTAGCACTAGGCTAACGTTAGATTGTAGTGGAACGAAGCAGCACTTTCTACCGTCCAAAGAAACAGATAAAGCCTTCTGAAACCAAAATACTAACCAATCGGACATGCTTCAGCAGTGACCCGAAATTGGGAAGAATTTAACAAATTGGCAGCCAAGATGACATTTTACTGCCATTAGCATGTAGCTACTATAGTTATCAGTGGACACTAATAGAACATAGCAGCAATTTCCACAGTAAAAAATTGCAGATTAAGGCTTTTAAACCAAATACTACATAACCGGAAATGTTTAGGAGTAATGTGACCCGGAATTGGGTTAAAAAAACACTCCAGTCATGCTTACCAGGAGCAGATGACCAATCATAGAAGGCTGGCTTAGAGTTGCATAACACTTAGCAGAGTATAGAAAAAAACTGTTGAAACTGGAGCGTTAATCGTGGAAATCTGAAAATACGTTTACCTCATTATATATTGTTTTGGCCACGTTTAACATGAAAATCCGACATAACATTTTAGATATGACAGAACATAAGGAAAACCCTAGTATGTCCACTTTAATAAAAACTATATGAAAATAGTGTTCTTGTCACTGTTAGTTTTGTTTGCTGTTAAAGGTCATTTATGAGCATCAGATTTAAAGGTCCAACGTCTGGGAATTTCTCCCAACTAGCGTTGAGATCGTGAATTGCAATCGACTCTCTCGCACCACGCAGTTCAAATTACGTGTTACAGCTACGGTAGCCTTCACGCTTCAAAAAGCCGGTCTTTTGCTTTTTTTTCAATATCTTTTTGCTTTTTCTGGGCGAAGAAGAGGACACCTGTTCCTGAAATTTGGATTTTGAATATGGTCTGATTGCCCGCTTCGGCGGCATGATTATGGAGCGTCCACCCCAGTTCATGCGAATGCTAACGTAAAATTTCAAGGCAAAAGGAATACTTGGAATTGATGGTGGTGGTAAATATTCATGAAAAAGGACACGTTTGTGAACGGGCAACACAGATTTTGATAATGAACGACTAAACACGTTACACACTGGACCTTTAAATCAAAATTAAACTGTTTCAGAAACATAAGTTACACATAGTTACTTTAAGTACAGTACTTATAAATGACCTTCCACTGACAAGGGCCAATGATTCAGGAAAAGTTGTTGATCATCCTGCCTGTAAATGCAAATAAATACATTTGGATTTTAGCTCAAATAAATGCAGGTTTTGTATTGGGAATGACGCATATATTGAAAACTTTTTTTAATAAGTATTTTGCAGAACTTGAGAGCTAATTTATAAAAAAGAGGTTTAAGTCGATGAGCATGTTTCCTGTCAAGGCACTGGCAGTTGTTGATACGATCGTATCTGCTTAGAAGTGATCCGCTGAACACAACAGAAAACGCTACTTCCTGTCAAAGTCTGAATCTGGAACGTTTTTATTTTTATTTTTTTAGATAGAGGGTCCTTCTTAAAAAAAGAAGCAAACCAGTGTTGCATTCAGAAAACTGAACTGGCAGATTTATTTCTGATGGCAGACTTAAAAGTTGCTGAAAACCAGTTCTTAGTTTCACCTGACTAAACTGCTTGTTTTTCTTAACACGTTGTCATTTGCCACGCCTGTCATTTTCCAGTCAAACTGGTTTAACTTAAACGTGAACACACACCTCCCTGTCTTCTTTTCTTTAATACTGTGCCGTCAGGAAATCATCCGCCACAAAGACGAACACCATTGACAGAAAATGTTCGGCGGACATCAAGGTAAGATACACAGTACTGTATAACTCTTCTTGTGTTCATCCTTTTGTTGTAAAGACTTGAGCAAAAGTTTCTCGTTTAGTCATGTGTCTATATTTTATAGAAATAGCTAGCTTTTATTCTTGAAATAAATCTCTTTATTTGATTCTGATCTGGTGCTCCAACAGACAAACACCCCTCGGAGGCCTACGGCCTGAAGCCCAACACAGGGGACCAGGACTGTGGCGTCTGGGGCCCCGTGCCCGGAGGCGCGTCTGACGGGGATGGTTGCCGCGGGGGAAACTGTCCACAGAAAGACAGAAAGGATCGCGATCACGATGCTCATCAGGGTGGAGACAATGGAAGGGATCGAGCATAGCCCTCGTCGTCGTCGTGGGAGTGGTGGTCGTGACCACAGCGGCGGCAGCGACAGTGAACATCACAAACACGGGCATGGTCATGGTCCTGGGCATGGTCACGGTCATGGTCCTGATCATGGTCCTGGGCGTGGTCACGGTCATGGTCCTGATCATGGTCCTGGGCGTGGTCACGGTCATGGTCCTGATCATGGTCCTGGGCGTGGTCACGGTCATGGTCCTGATCATGGTCCTGGGCGTGGTCACGGTCATGGTCCTGATCATGGTCCTGGGCGTGGGCATGGTCATGGTCCTGGGCGTGGGCGCGGACGAGGAGGACACTGTTAGAAAGGTGAATACAGGTGAGACGCAAAGTTAATAAAAGCTTGCTGCACTCTAAAATGAAACGCTATTGGACATCTTTTAGTAGATTTTTTTTATTCTATTTCTGGTCCAGTCAGTTTTTCCATGTCTTTTAAAAGCTTATTCTCGCGCTGCTGAACTGTATAATAAAAACTGGTCTGGTTTTGTCTTTCAGGCGAAAGACACACTGACCCCCATGCGTCCTGTGAAACTCTACCTACCATTGTGCAATGAAAATGGCAAATGCTACATTTCTGCATTTATATGAAATAAAAACATTTTTGAAGACAAACTGAAAATAGTCAGCGTGTATTTTCAAGCAGCTCTGCGGGACGGTTTGAAGCGTGACGGACGATAACTTTCGTCTGTTTTTGTAACCAACGCGCAATTGGCTGCAAGTTTCTGCTCCAGCTGGCATTTTTAATGCATAATAATGGAGAATTAAGGGCACTTAAAATAATATTATTTTCTTGGGCTTTGGGAAACACCGCCAACAAAGCCATTTTCCACCATTTTCTGACATTTTACAGGCCGCAACTGCTGAGTAACTAAAGCGCCCCAAGTAGTACAAAGAGTCCTGTTGGCTTTTTCCTTTCAGACCACACTTGGCACACAATGATAGCATGCGGTCTGGAGATGCAGCCAACACCTCAGGGTGGAATGGCGCTCGGCAGAAAAGGTGACAGGTGTAGCTCCGCCTCACGCGCTACAGCCACCAAGGGTGGACTGAAGTAAGTGAGTGAGTCACCTAAGCTATTGTCAGATACTGGTGATGATAACAGAAGCAACAAACATGCAGGAAACATTTTATCTACCTTTTTTTATCAGGGAGGTCACACGTAGTTCGACATTCAAAAGACAATGACATACAATTTTTCTCACATGTAGATACAGTTATGATCAACCCGATCAACTCGTAAAATACTGACTCTTGGCTTTTAGCATCACATACCGACACAAAGATCCCCCTTTAGTGTCTGTATGGAACGCACCGGGCAGAGCAGCTTTGTAATTTGACCTAGGAATATCAAAATAAGGACGGTCCATACACATTTTGTGCAGTGCACAAAATTATCTGAATGTTTGTATGAAGATAAGCTATTTCTGTTTGACGTTTTCAATCTAAGAAGTTAAATGTTTTAAATGTTACATATTAAATGTTTAAACATTAGATCAGATGTGCCAATTTCCAGCACTGTACCTACTGTATTTGTACATGAGTACACCATTTATATTGACCAAGACAAGGGGTAGACTTACACAAACTCTCTCGGAATACCGTACAATGATCTGACACTAGACAAGGGCAACAGAGACAAAATACAAAAGGTGAACGAGGTGAAACAAGGAGCAGGTGACACGAGGGTGAGGCAGACAATCACAAAAGGCGGGAAAACACAAGGCAGGAAGTAAAACAAGACGTGACAAGGGAGAAAAAAAACAGACTACAAAATAAAACCGGAAACAGAACATACACAACCATGACAACAAAAACAAAAGAAGATTCCACTTTGATGTTCTGTTTTTAATATGTGAAAAGTTTAAAATTCAAACAAAGTCATCATTTCTTGCTTAAAATAAGAAAATCATGACTTTGCAAAGTCATGATTTCTCAGTGAGGATCAAATGGCTTTATAACTATGTTTCCTCCTGATGCAGGGGGGTGAGTTAGTGTGTCGGGTAGGCAGCGGTGGAAGAAGTATTCAGATTCTTTCCTTAGGTAAAAGTACTTAAAAATACTCTGTTACAAGTAATAATAGTAATAATAATACATTGTAGACAACCCAAGGGTTAAAAGAAGACCCTCCTATCAGCCAATCATAATGCCATGAGGCCCGAGGACAGGCTCACACCGGACAGCGCCGCTGCACTGGCCTCTCCTTCTCTCCAGGATGCTCCTCTTCCTCGGCCTGGCCGCCCTCTTCGCTGCGAGCGTCCCCACGGAGACCAACCAGACCTCCAGGCCGCTGGCCGAGAGCGGAGAGCAGTGCATGGCCTGCGACTTCCGGGAGCACAGCAAGCAGATGAGGCTCGTAGAAGACAATTACTTATAGCAGATTTGATTTTATCTCATTTCATCCTGATATCCTCTGATTAACCCTTGTGTTGTCCTCCCGGGTCAAAATTGGACTTCTAGACACTGTTTTTACGTTTGCTTTTTCCAAACGTTATGCTTGCTTTTTATTTTTTTATTTTATGTTTTTGTCGCTTATTTCAACGTTTTTTGGCATTTTTTTCCATTGACACCAATATATTCACCACTGGATCTATTTATTTGCACTAGTTTTACACTTATTTTTTGGAATTCATAGTCAATAAACCTCATTTATATGACATTTTCAAATTTTTGTGCAAGAAAAAAAAGCAGAAATTATGAATGATTTTGACTGTGTTCAGACCAGAGGAATGAAGGTAATGGATCAATCAGTCAGGATAATGCTATAAAATTTGAATACAACATCTTTTTCATATGAAAAAAAGAGATCTGATCCTTCATTTCCTTTGTGAAGAGCGTCTTATGGAACCACCCATGTTATTTTGGGGCAGTTTGGTTAAAAGAAACCCAAATTTATGATATAGAAACTTTGAAAACGGGTCAAATTTGACCCGAGGACAACAGGAGGGTTAATTTCCTATTATTATTTTTTTTCTGATCGACAAACTTTTAGTGTCTCCTGTGTTAATTAAGTTGGTCTGCCTTTTGTAAGGCTTAGTGTTAAAACATAGCATTTTGCTTTGGGAACTGTGAGTGAGACCTTTTTGTTAAGAGCCCAAGTCGGCTCCAGCGGTGTTCACAACCTCGTTTAAACAAAGGACAGTTTTTTTCTTTTTTTTTACTTTCAATAGTTTGAAAAATGTCTTCTTTTTTTTTGTGAATGTCTTCTCAGCTTTTTGAACTTACACCAGGCCCTACACCGTAGCCTGACGTGCCCCTTTTGAAAAATGTAACTTACGGCTGTTTTATGCTTCTGCGTCAACCCCACGCCGTAGCTACGCCATCGCTCCTATGTCGCGTGTTGCTTTGTGTCGCGGTGCATTTCACCGCCAGAACGCTTAGGGGGTGGCGATAAGTCTGAGGTCATTTGCGAGGTGTCTGCCAGCCAGTTTATGTTATGTTAACTTTAGCACAACTTGCCCACAAAGTACCGCTTGCTGGCGCAGTGCTAATTTCAAAACGTTACTGACACGTGGACACTTTACGAACGTATAACCCCGTCATTGTAACCACAACATGTCTGAGTTTATTTGCAAAGCTGATGTCAGTGAACCAGCATGTTGCTACTCCCCCACTGGGGAGTAGGCTGCTTGAAACACCGACTATCAACACACAGGACCAGTTGACCAATCATAGTCCTTGCGATCTGCGTCACTTCAAAGCGAAGTTACACATTTTTGGAAGGTGCACATCGAGCTACGGCGGAGGCCTCGGTGGGGGGTTTGCGGCGACGCAGAGGGCTCTGCGGGGGTACGCCGTCGATTCGACGCAGAAGCAAGAACGTACGTCGCTCAGCCGTGGGTCGGTGGCGTTGCATTCCCCCCGACTCATTTCCTGGTTCTCCTTCTCCATAAACAACATGAAATCAAGGAGAGGGTTAACTGCTCCTGCTCCAGATGTCCCACTGTGGTCAGAAAGCACAGGGGAGACACTTTGTTTCTCTCACTAGGACTCTAGAGTCCCTACTCGACCCTCCACAGGACCACGAATCACGCTTAAACCCTTCTTCCACAGGCTCCACAGCATCAAGTCGCAGATCCTCAGCATCCTGCGGCTCCAACAGGCCCCCAACATCAGCCGGGACATGATCCGCCAACTGCTCCCCAAAGCGCCCCCTCTGACGCAGCTCCTGGACCAGTATGACCCGCGGGTGGAGGACGAGGACCACGCCACGACAGAGACCATCATCACCATGGCCACCAAGCGTAACTAAAACCAAACCCGAAAAATCCATTTTTATTGCAGTTTCTTTCTTCCTTTTTTTGTGTGTGTCGCTATAGCCATGTTGCCATCCATACGTTTTTTTTATGCGAATTAAGTAATATCAAATGAAAAAATCCCTCATGGAAACAGTAAAATACGATGGAATTTCATGAATGTCGACACAAAGTTTGTACGTTCAATCTCATCGGGTTTTCTCCTAATCGATAAACGGCTTGTGCGATAAACGCTGATGGAAACGTTACTTGCAGAATAAGTAATTGCTTTTGTGTCAGCAGTAAAACGAAGACGTAATTCCGCTTTCATTGCAGACATGGCTGGTGTCAACAAAGACCGATATAAACGAGGAGACGACTGACTTAAAATTGAATTCACGAGCGAAATATAACTGCTATTTTAAATAGCAAAAATCATTGTTGGGTAACACTTTACTTGAAGGTATCTACATAAGAGTGACATGACACTGTCATGAACACATGACACTGTCATGACCCATGAACCTAACCCTAACCATAACTTGTCAGACAAAAACCGCATGACACTCAACTAAAAGAAGCGTTATGTCATGCACGTTTATGACTTGTTTATAATGTTTATGACACGTTCATGACAGTGTCATGTCACTCTTATGTAGATACCTTCAAGTAAAGTGTAACCCATTGTTGTGTAGCATTTACGTGCATCTGCATAATCATAGCGATGTTCTGATAGCGTCGTTGTTGTCTTATTATAGCTCGATATGTCGCGATCAGCTGGCACAGTAGTGCTATTACAACTTGCGCAACATTAATCATTTGTAGGTACACGGCGCGGTTTGCTTGAATGTTGTGCGCTTCAGTCAAATCGTTTCGGTATACCAATTTGATCGGAACATAGCGTACGTTTCCATCCACTTGTCAATCAAATTATCTGACGTTTCGCTAAAAACATGAATGCGAATTAAGTCGGTGGAAGTGTGTTTCCATCCAACGGCTTAAAAGCGAATAAAAAAACCTGTGCGTAATGACGTCACGTGCTGTTTTGCAGTCAAGTTGGTACATCGGATAGATTTGAGGACGGGATAGATAGATTTTATGGTGTTTCCATCCATTTTCACACCGAACCCAACAACATTCAAGCTAACAAGCTAACATTTGCGAAAAAAGTCTGCTCGCCAAAATGGATTGCGCCATCTACCTACAAATGATTAACGTCGCACAAGTTGTAATAGTGCTTATGTGCCAGCTGTTGGCAACATATCAAGCTATAATAAGACAAAGACGATGCTGTCAAAACATCGCTATGGTGATGCAGATAAATGATGGCATTTCTTCTAATTTTTTCTAAGTAAAATAGATAAAATTATATTATATTTTGCTCGTAAATTAAATTTTAAAAACTCTCTCGTACCCCCCCTTTTCGTCCCCTTGTATCTGTCTTTGTTGACCGTAATGTTGGGCTTTAATCCGAAATACGGACAGCATTTTGATTTTGGAGGGATGTTAAAATCCAAGTAGTGTTTGGAAAAACAAATCTTTCTGCAAATTAAAATTAAATTAGTTAGTAGTAACACCATGTCACCTGTACGAAAGAGGATTAGTGCCACATGTGAAACACTTATTTGTGTTCTGAGTTTAAAGTCAGAATTATATAGAAATAAAATGGATTATTATTTTGAAAGTATTATTATTATTATTATTATTATTTAAATGTTAAGAACAAAGATTCGATTGGAGGTTTGCCTTGATTGACAGGTCTCTCAGCCTATCCCTTTTCCCTTTGTGCTGGTCGTCAACTCTACGCTATGTATTTATTATAGTAAGAACATTGCTGACTTTCTGTGACGCTCTCGAGAACAAATCACAGCGAGGGAGTTTGCAAACAAGCTTTTGGGACGGGGGCGACCCATCAGCTCGGAGGCATTTAACGGGTTCATGTTTTTCAAAATAAAGGCACACGTGGAAGACGCCCTGCAGGGTTTGTTCTGGTCAAGGCTCAAATCGGGACACGTTTTCATAAGGACGGGAGGACAGAAAGCGGCAGGAGTTAGTTGATCCTTCAGAAAAAAAAACATCTCTTGTTTTTTGTAATGGTTGGTCTGATTTGTGAATTTGTAAAAAGCATAAAGTACGAAACTTAAAACAACTTCAAGGTCCTGTCCTTGCATCTCTTTCATAGACGAGATGTAGCTGGGTCTGACTTTAGATTAGTAGCAAAATATAGAATTGCCTGCATCACTTTTGCTGAAAACAAAGCTTCTATGACCGAATCCTTTGTCCTGCAGACGCAGTCCACCATAATCGAATATGCAGAATGCCAGGAAATTTACAGATTATTTTATACAATCCTTGTTTTTATTTTGCAACAACCTCAGGATAAAAATGTCAAATTTGCACACAAGATAACTGGGTTTTGTGGTTATGTGGTTGGTGGAAAATAAAAACTAACAGATTGTGCAAAATGCATAAAATTACATAAATTATCCGGCAATCTGCATAGCATTTTGCACAATCTTTTTAGTTGTTTTTGTAGCACATTAGATTGTGATTTTTCTTGTGCACACGTGGATTTCGGTATTCACTATATTTTAATTTCACGGAGTACTTGCATCCACAGAAGAATCAGTGCAATTAATAAAAAAACAGAAAACTAGAAAACAAACATTCAGACAGAACAATCGATCCGTAACCAAAACACAGGAACAATTTCAATTTAATTTTGTGGCCCGAGTTAAAGAAAGGTTAGGAGGTTCAATCAGAAATATTTACAACCAATTTTATGCAATCAGTACTGTAGTTTTAAAATATCCTGCCCTTGACTAAAGTGTTGGACAAACCGTCTCAGTCAGTTTGTATGAAAAAAAAATCTTTTTCACATTTTGATGGTTTCTTCCAGTTGATCCGACCGCCCAGGAAGAGTTGTCCTCCTGTTGTGTTTTCAACCTCAGTCCGAAGATCCAACCCAAAAACATCCTGCGCGCTCAGCTTTGGGTGCACCTGCGGCCGGCCGACGTGGTCACCACCGTCTACTTGCAGATCTCTCGCCTCAGACCCGGCAAGGAGGGAAACGGCACCCGGGTCCGAGTCCGCTCCCTGAAGATCGACACCGACGCTGGCGCCGGGTCCTGGCAGAGCGTCGACATCAAGTCGCTGCTGCAGGCTTGGCTGCGTCAGCCGGAGGCCAACTACGGGATCGAGATCAACGCCTACGACTCCAGTGGAGAAGATCTGGCTGTCACCTCAGCGGAGCCTGGAGAGGAAGGACTGGTGAGTGTACCACTAAACACAACGCATTCGCATGATATCGTATGAAAATGTATGCACGCCAAAACGTAAGATATCGTACGAAATTAGGAGACCGCCGGCTGGTCACCTGACGCTGTCTGTGTGTTGCCGTTGTCAAACTCAATCCGTTACGTGAAACAACCAACTTCGAGCTAGCGAGCTATACGCTGAAAATGGCACGTTTTGAAGAAAATTTGGATGGTGCAACAAGGCAGGCCTGCTCGGTTCTTTCGGGGAATGATTGTAAAGATTTACAAAGAATATTTTTACGGCATTTCCTCTCTAACTGCGACGTTTTGGGAGCGATTGGTGGGATTGCTGTGGACGAAGTACACACGGAGATCCACTGGTAAGAGCCAATGAGGTTTAACCATGTATCGGCAAATTTAAATAGCTCACGTTACTGTATCGTGTCAACGGTAAACTTCATATATATTATTGCATGTGGCGTTTTCCTTTGCGGGGCGCAAATGTTCCACCAAAGCAAGTTACTTCCCGAAATTTAGCAGAGCCACCGTCGCAGCGTCCAGAACTTAGCACCCAAGACGATTGTGATTGGTTTAAAGAAATGCAAACAACCCGGAGCTTTTTTTTTTCTCCTATCCCAGAATGCATCAGTGGTGTAGCCGGACGTTACACCGCAGAGCTGTGGAGATAGGTCTGGCAACGCGAGACCTAAAATAAAACCGACCCGAAGCTAACCTAAGTGTAGTCGAAAACCAGACAGAACTGTTTGCACGCGGTCCATCTTTTTGCATTGTGAGTCCATTGTCGATTCCTTTCCAGCAACCGTTCATCGAAGTGAAGATCCTCGACACGCCCAAGAGATCCCGCCGCGACTCGGGCCTCAACTGCGACGAGGAGTCGGCAGAGACCCGCTGCTGCCGCTACCCGCTCACCGTCGACTTCGAGGAGTTCGGCTGGGACTGGATCATCGCGCCCAAGCGCTACCGGGCCAACTACTGCTCGGGGGAGTGTGAGTACATGCACCTGCAGCAGTACCCACATGCCCACCTGGTGAACAAGGCCAACCCGCGGGGCACAGCGGGGCCCTGCTGCACTCCTACCAAGATGTCGCCCATCAACATGCTCTACTTCAACCGCAAGGAGCAGATCATCTACGGAAAGATCCCGTCCATGGTGGTGGACCACTGCGGCTGCTCCTGAGGGAACCCAGGCGTCCGCGGGACAACGGCTCGGTCACAGAAGCTTTGTTTTTCAGCAAAAGTGATGCAAACTACTCTCTATTTTGTTAATAAAAACTTAGACCCAGCAACATCCCGTCTATGAAAGAGACGCAAGGACAGGACTCCCGAAGTTGTTTGAAGTTTCGTACCCTGTGCTTTTTTTTTTTTTTGGCCAATTTCAGACCAAACACTCTGAAACAAGAGATGTTTTTCTGAAGGATCAACTAACTCCTGCCGCTTGCTGTCCTCCCATCCTTATGAAAACGTGTCCTGATTTGAGCCCAACAATCCCTGCAGGGCGTCTTCCACGTGTGCCTTTATTTTGAAAAACATGAACCCGTTAAATGCCTCCGAGCTGACGGGTCGCCCCCGTCCCAAAAGCTTGTTTGCAAACTCCCTCGCTGGGATTTGTCCTCGAGAGAAAGTCAAAAGTGTTCTTACTCTGAGATGGCTGCCCTGTCTTAATATAATAAATACATAGCAAGTTGACGACCAGCACAAAGGGAAAAGGGATAGGCTGAGAGACCTGTCAATCAAGCTAAACTTCTAATCGAATGTTAACGGTACCCCTGCAAGTATAGAATTTTTTTTTTTATATTTTTCAATATTAAATAAATGAATGAATAAATGACTATGCCAATGACATAACTAGGTTTTGCTTTTATTTATTTCAGGGGACTTTTGTTTGGGATGTATTTCATAGGCATGTTTATTTATTGATGTGTTTTATTCGTTTATTTGATTTTCAGTAAAATGGCATTCTAAATGTAAGGTTTTTAATCATACGCAGTTCACCGGAGCAGTGGTTTTCAACCTTTTTTGAGCCACGGCACAGTTTTTACATAAAAAAAATCCCGCGGCACACAACCAACCAAAAATGACACATTGTAGCCTAATAATCAGAATCTGCATTTTTCCTTTTTTTAAATGTATCCATCGCTCACATCGATGATCTCGGCCCTACTGCTTACATCCTGTCACTGCGGGATGCGCGCGAAAGGTGGCAGCAGGGCTCCAGACTAACTTTTTTCATTAAGAGCATAGTGGCCCCCAACTGAAAATTTTAGGGGCACAACCAAAAGGTTCTGTAGAAATAAAGAACCTCAGCCTATCAGTCAGTCACCAGGGCATAGAAACCACTGCTGTGCCTGCTCGGCTCCGAGGAAGTGTAACATCAACAGCACCGCGACCGCTTTCGGCTCGCCATTAATATCAAATCACAGCAAACGCTGTCTGCTTGAAGTTATGAAAAACTGTAACCACACTTGAAACCACTTTATTGGCATCGCCGTGACTCACTGTGACTTCCACAAAACTGCAGAGCCAACGTAGTTTGCATCGTCTGCAGCTCTGCGTGTGTGCGTGTGTGTGCCAGAGCTGTGCTCTCTGTCTCTGTGTTTCAGAGAGGACAGATAAGCTTACGCGCTCTCAGGTACCGAAATGTCAACGTTTAACGTGTAAAAAAAGGGGGCAAATTTACTGGTCGCACATGTGCGACTGGATGTAAAATTCAGTCGCACACGCTCAAGTTTTGGTCGCAAAAATTACTGCCCTGCTGGCAGTAATTCTATTGTCTTAAATCAACAAGGTCATTATTGTGCTATACTGCCACCTACTGGCACCTACTGGAGAATAGTATTTAATTTCTCTGCCAGTCATCATATTGAGGCACAGATGCGCAAAAATGGAAAATTATTTGCAATAACTCAATTAAAAAAAATGTTGGACCAATTAAGTAAAATCGAATAATGTTCCACGGCACAGAGGACGATCTCGCACACTAGTGTGCCGCGGCACAGTGGTTGAAAATCACTGTCCTAGAGGTTGCAGCATCAGAAGACTTTCAATTCAGATTTTTAAACATCTTTTTAAAGATTCATTTTTGAAACAAATACACAGCTTACAGTGTCTGCATAATGTAGAAAAGATACCAGAGAAAATGACGGCCCATTGCCTTATCCCTCCCACTTACCCTTGGAACCCAGGTACTTCAAAATCACTGAAAATGTCAAGTTTTTAAGAAAATTCGGATTGTGCAACAAGGCCGGCCTGCCTGCTTGGTTCTTACGGTCTTATGTGCAACGTTACCTTATGAACGTATCCTTATGACAAAAAGAAATGGAGAGATGAGTGTATTTCAACGTGAAGGTGTACTTGATAAACTTGTGCGTCTCGTAAAACAGTCCATGTGACACTATAGTCAGACCATAGTTCCCTTTACACAACACGTACCCTCTTTAGTAAGAATCTCCTGACATCTGTCAACAGTCCTCAGAGGCAACACTATAATGCTATTGGCATATTCTTATTATTCTTATTTCTACTGAAAACGTCAATCTTTAACATGCGTATGCGAAAAAGGCACTTTCTCTGTCTCTTGAGGACGTGCTGACGTATAAGGTGAGCGTATTGTGTCACTTCCGGTGTTCCTGTGTTAACAAACGCTAGTTTGCTGCTCCGGCAAAAACATACTGAACTCTGCTTTACTGTTTAAATTAGCGGCTATTTGCCTGGATTGCATTTGAATTACAATTGTTCTACTCAATCACTTATACTTAGCTTCACTTACAGTGACTGACTCGCTGAATATACAATTGTTAAAACGCTGTTAGCTACTTTAGCTTAGCCATTAGCAATGGCTAATTCCTCTCCTGCTCTTTCTTGCTCTGTGTGTCAAATGTTTAGCTATTCCTCTGCCTCCTTTAGTGATAACGATACATGTAATAAATGTAGTATATTCGCTGCTCTGGATGCAAGGCTTAGTGAATTTGAGTCACGGCTCCGCACCATGGAATCAGAATCGTATGCTTCCGTAGCTAGCCGGCACCATGTAGGTAATGCGGACCACCATACTGTAGCTTCTGTAGCTTCTGCTAGCTGTCCCCCGTCAGACCCCGAGCAGCCGGCCGAGTGGGTGACTGTCCGAGGGAAGCGTAGCGTTAGAGGGAAGTGTAGCGTTAGATCTAGACCAGGGAGTGCACATGATGACGGTCGCTCTAAACCGGAGCGTCTTCGCCTCTCTAACAGTTTCTCCCTACTCAGTGAGAAGCCAATTCTGGTTATTGGGAGCTCTATACTGCGATATGTGAAGCCATCGGCTACAGTCATATGTGTCCCCGGGGCCAGAGCGGGCAATATAGAAACCCATCTAAAGCTGCTGGCTAAGAAGAACCGTAAATACAGTAAGATCATACTTCACGTAGGGGGTAATGGTCGTAAATCGGAGATCACTAAATTGAATGTTGAGTCACTTTGTGCATACGCAAAGACAATGTCGGACTCAGTAGTTTTCTCTGGACCCCTGCCAAACCTGACCAATGATGAAATGTAGAGCCGTACGTCATCCTTCCACCGCTGGTTGTCGGGGTGGTGCCCAGCTAATGATGAGGGCTATGTGAATAACTGGGGGGCGTTCTGGGGAAAGCCTGGTCTGATGGAGAGAGACGGCATTCATCCCACCTGGGACGGAGCCGCTCTCATATCAAAAAATCTGACCGAGTTTATCAGACATAAACCATGACAACCCAAGTTTGATATTAGTAATCAAGGGTGCAGTACTACGCCCCCCTGTGCTTCCGTTGGAGCAGTCGCCCACTCATAGTCTAATAAGCACGGTGTCTGTCCCCCGGATCAGATCGGTTAAATCAAAGGTAAACAAAAGATGCGCTATACTTAACAACCTAATTGGAATTAAAACGACTGCAACGATAGAACAAAATAGGAAAATTAGATGTGGACTATTAAATATTAGATCTCTGTCTTCTAAAGCAGTATTGGTAAATGATTTGATATCAGATAATAAAATTGATTTATTTTGTCTTACTGAAACCTGGCTGGGCCATGAAGACTATGTTAGTCTGAATGAAGCCACTAAGCTCAGTCATATTAATACTCAAATTCCTAGAGGCTCAGGCCGAGGAGGGGGAGTTGCAGCCATCTTTGATGCAAGCCTGTTAATTACTCCTAAACCTAAATTAAATTATAACTCCTTTGAAAGTCTTGTTCTTACATCCAAAATGGAAAACATTACAGCCAATTATATTCGTTGTTATTTACAGAGCTCCAGGTCGTATTCTGAATTTTTATCTGAATTCTCAGAGTTTTTATCATGTTTAGTCCTTAAATACGACCAAGTACTTATTGTTGGTGATTTTAATATCCATGTTGACGTTGACAATGATAGCCTTAGTACTGCTTTCATCTCATTATTAGATTCAATCGGTTTCAGTCAGAGTGTGCACAAGGCGACGCACTGTTTTAACCACACCCTCGACCTTCTGCTGGTATATGGTATTGAAATTGAGGATTTAATAATATTTCCGCAGAATTCGGTATTATCAGATCATTCTTTAATCACTTTCGAATTCTTACCACCTGACTATATTAAATTAGATAAAAGCTTCTACACTAGGTGCCTATCTGACAGTGCTATAGCTAAATTTAAAGAAGATAATCCAACAGCATTCGACTCTATGTCATGCCTTAACATAACAGAGGACCTCTATGTTAACCTCAGTCCCTCTCAAATTGATACATTTGTAGACGGTGCTACGACTTGCCTACGGACGACCTTAGACTCTGTTGCTCCCCTGAAAAAGAAGATGATGAAGCAAAGGAAACTAGCACCTTGGTATAACTCCCAAACTCGCAAATTAAAACAAATCTCGCGAAACCTCGAAAGTAAGTGGCGTTCCACCAAAGTGGAAGAATCCCGTTTGGATTGGCAAGAAAGTCTCAAAACCTGTAGGAAGGCCCTAAGAAACGCCAGATCAGACTATTACTCATCACTAATAGAAGAAAACAAGAACAACCCAAGGTTTCTTTTCAGCACTGTAGCCAGGCTGACAGCTCTACTGAGCCATCTATTCCTCTAGCTCTGAGTAGTGATGACTTTATGAGCTTCTTTAATGATAAAATTATAACAATTAGAGATAAAATTCATCACCTTTTGCCCTCAACTTCTAACGGTTCACCTTTAAACGCAGAGTCGCTAGAAATAACGACTAGTCTCGACATATACTTAGACTGCTTTTATCCTATAGACCTCCAACAATTAATGTTAAAGATATCCTCAGCTAAGCCATCTACCTGTCTCTTAGACCCCATCCCAACGAGATTACTCAAAGAAGCGTTACCCGCTTTATGCGTTAACACTTCATACTAGATATGATCAATATGTCCTTATTAACAGGTTATGTACCGCAGTCATTTAAAGTAGCTGTGATAAAACCTCTTCTGAAAAAACCCACCCTCGATCCTGAGGTCTTAGCAAACTATAGATCTATATCTAACCTTCCCTTTCTCTCCAAGATCCTTGAGAAGGTGGTTGCTAATCAGTTATGTGATTTTCTACATAGCAACAGTTTATTTGATGACTTTCAATCAGGATTTAGAAAGCATCATAGCACAGAGATGGCACTGGTGAAAATTACTTATGACCTTTTAACTGCTGCAGACAAAGGACTTGTCTCCATACTTGTTTCACTAGATCTTAGTGCTGCATTTGACACTATTGACCATACAATCCTGTTGCAGAGATTGGAACACTTAGTCAGAATTAAAGGAATTGCTCTAAGCTGGTTTAAGTCTTATTTCTCTGATCGATCTCAATTTGTTAATGTTAATGATAAATCCTCCAAGTACGCTAAAGTTAGCCATGGGGTTCCTCAAGGCTCAGTGCTTGGACCAATTCTATTCTCCTTATATATGCTTCCTCTTGGTAATATTATTAGGAAACACTCAATTAACTTTCACTGTTATGCGGATGACACCCAATTATACTTGTCAATCAAACCAGACGAAACCAGTCAGCTAGCTAAATTTCAAGCGTGCATTAAAGATATAAAATCCTGGATGACCTATAATTTTCTGATGTTAAACCCTAACAAAACTGAAGTTATTGTACTGGGACCTAAACACCTCAGAACCTCATTATCTAAAGACATAGCTGCTCTGGATGGTGTTGCCCTGGCCTCCAGCACTACTGTCAGAAATCTAGGAGTTATTTTTGATCAGGATATATCCTTTAACGCCCATCTAAAACAAACCTCAAGAACAGCCTTTTTTCATCTTTGTAACATTGCCAAAATTAGGAATATCCTGTCTCAAAACGATGCTGAAAAACTAGTCCATGCATTTGTTACGTCCAGGCTGGACTATTGTCCACTCCCTACTGTCAGGTTTAAGACTCTCCAGCTGATCCAGAATGCTGCAGCGCGTGTTCTCACAAGAACTAAGAAAAGAGATCATATTTCTCCTGTATTAGCTTCTCTGCACTGGCTTCCTGTTGAATCCAGGATTGAGTTTAAAATCCTTCTCTTGACCTACAAAGCTCTAAATGGTCTAGCACCATCATATCTAGAAGAGCTCCTAATACCCTATTGTCCCACTAGAGCACTGCGCTCGCAGAATGCAGAGTTACTGGTGGTACCTAGAGTCTCTAAAAGTAGAATGGGAGCCAGAGCCTTCAGTTATCAGGCTCCTCTCCTATCGAACCAGCTCCCGATCTGGGTTCGGGGGGCAGAAACTGTAATCGCTTTCAAGAATGAACTTAAAACTTTTCTATTTGATAAAGCTTATAGTTAGGGAGTGAGGAGTTGCAGTGTTCACCTAACTGGCCCACCTGCTTCTCTTCATTATTGTTAGATTAATAATACATAACAAAGTATAGGGAGGCAGGCCAGCCAAGCCCGAACCGGCAGGGGGAGAGTTCTAAGACCGAAAAAGCTACCTCTCCTTATGACCTGTCTCTCTTAGTTACGCTGTTATAGTTACGCTGTTATAGTTCTAGACTGCCGGGGGACTTCCTTCCTTCCTTTGACACACTGAGCTGCTCTCTCCTCTCCCTTTCTATTACTATTACTATTTGTGTGTATCCCGTACCAGAAATGCTTGTTACAAATCCTAGCTTCTGGGGAGTTTACTCCCCGGAGTCCTTATGTTTTTTCCCCGAGCGTATTTCCTTGGAGAACGTTGGCACCAAGATCCTGGTTCCAGCTGTCGCCGTGGTCCTGCTGCACTCCCTGCTGAGCTCAGCGGTGCCCTGCAATGTCATGCTGCTTCCTGCTGAACCCTGCAGCTTCCTGCTGAACCCTGCTGCTTCCCGCTACATCCAGTCACTGTTCCATTATTAATGTGACTACTATCGCCACTGTTCATCACGCCCCCAACCGGCCCGTCAGACACCGCCTACCAAGAGCCTGGGTCTGTCCCAGGTTTCTTCCCAAGAGGGAGTTTTTCCTGCTTGCTCTTGAGGGAATTACTGGAATTGTTGGAATTGTTGGGGCTTTGTAAATTATAGAGTGTGGTCTAGACCTACTCTATCTGTAAAGTGTCTCGAGATAACCTATGTTATGATTTGATACTATAAATAAAATTGAATTGAATTGTATAGGATGTGTGTTGGCGGCCTGGGGGTTAAAGAATCGATTTATTTATTTTTTCATGTCAATCTTAAAACAATTTGCTGTAAATGAATGCACCTTGACTTACGCATTTACATGCACTGTAGCTACCTGTAGCATATACAGTATGACCTGTGTACTACTAGCTAATCACTTCCTAACAACATGCTGCTCATTGGTGTGTTTTTGAAGGAAGACGATTCGTCAGGCTGTGGTTTGGGACTTTAATGGGATTTATTGATTAAAAAATACAGACCATCACCAGCCTTAACCTTTAACCCATTAGTAGTTTTTTTTTAAAGACAGAAAATACAGGTTACTGTGTTGCTGCATTATGACATCACAATCACTATATTTGACTGCAATACCTTTGGGTGTATTCAGATCAATATGGAGGTAATACTCAGCACATACGGCAAACATGTTTTTTTCAAAATTTTTTGCCATTTTTTATGACGTTTTTTTTGCTGCCTTTTCCCGTGCTTTTTTCAATTTTTTTGGCACTTTTTCTGACGTTTTTTTTTTTTTTGTTTTATGTTTTTGATGCTTTTGCAACCTTTTGCTTTTTCTATGATGGCTAAGGAACTTTTTCCGACTTTTTTAGGACTTCATGTTGACCAAACTGTAAGTGAGAAGACTTTATAAGACATACAATAATACGGTCAAAGATATTTGACTTTTCTCTTAGATAAAACCTTCGAAATAAACTCATGTCTGGCCCTTGATGTGGTTTTCATTTTCCAGTGTGGCGCCTCACTGAAGTTAAGTTTGACACCGCTGTTCTAGATAATCCAGAATAAGTTTGGGAAAATGTTCACTGTAAGTGTGCGTGCGGGCACGCCGCGCACATGCAACATGAGTACGCAAGACGTACTCTGCCAAACTCCGCTTTGAACGTCGCATAATTACAGCTTAAACAGTTGTTCAGTTTTTGGTTCGGTGCACAACTGGGTGGCCAAAATTCCAATCCAACGTATTATTAGCAAATATAAATCAGCCTATTTGTGAAAAATGATAGGCTATATATATATATATATATATATATATATATATATATATATATATATATATATATATATATATACAGTACAGGCCAAAGGTTTGGACACACCTTCTCATTCAATGCGTTTCCTTTTTATTTTCATGACTATTTACATTGTAGTTTCTCATTGAAGGCATCAAAACTATGAATGAACACATATGGAATTATGTACTTAACAAAAAAATATGAAATAACTGAAAACATGTCTTATATTTTAGATTCTTCAAAGTAGACACCCTTTGTTTTTTTATTAATAAGGGGAAAAAATTCCACTAATTAACCCTGACAAAGCACACCTGTGAAGTGAAAACCATTTCAGGTGACTACCTCATGAAGCTCATTGAGAGAAGTTATCAAAAAAAGCAAAGGGTGACTACTTTGAATAATCTAAAATATAAGACATGTTTTCAGTTATTTCACACTTTTTTGTTAAGTACATAATTCCATATGTGTTCATTCATAGTTTTGATGCCTTCAGTGAGAATACAATGTAAATAGTCATGAAAATAAAGAAACACATTGAATGGGAAGGTGGGTCCAAACTTACATATATATATATATGGGTTCAAGTCCCCATACGGACCAAAGTATGGTGGTGGACTGGTAGCTGGAGAGGTGCCAGTTCACCTCCTGAGCACTGCCAAGGTACTCTTGAGCAAGGCACCGAACCCCCAACCGCTCATGGCGCCTTTCCATGGGCAGCTCCCTCACTCTGACATCTCTCCATTTAGTGCATATAGAGGTACTGAGCGTGTGTGTGTGTAATTCAGGCCTGTGCTGTGTGTAATGTGTGTAATAACAATATTGTAATTTCCCCTTGTGGGATTAATAAAGTATACATTATTATTATAAAAAGTTATTTATTTCTGCCACTAGGTGGAGCCACATAAACTTATTTTTCCAAATTAAGACAGTAAGAACATGACCTTCATTTGGCCTTTAGATATTTGCATCTGCCCAAAGAGTGTCCTGCCCCAAGGAAGTTTTAAGCATCAACAACTTCATTTCCTGCATTCGGATACACTTTTATGCACCAATTTACGGTGGAAATCCCTTTATTTAGCCTATGTGAAGATGAAAAACACAGATGACAATTCAAAATATATCAAAAATATAATGGAAAGTATGTTGATGCGTGTCATTGGGCTGTAGGAACATAGGGCCTAATATTAAGAAAAGTCTTAGAAATGTGGGAACATAGGGCTGTGGGAACATAGGGCCTAATTTTAAGAAAAACATTTTAGAAATGTGGGAACATAGGGCTGTGAGAACATAGGGCCTAATTTTAAGAAAAAAAATCTAGGAACATAGGGATGTGGGAACATAGGCCCGCTTGCCTTTCTGGAATTGTTTACTGGTCTGGCCCACTTGAGAGCAAATTAGGGGGATGTGGCCCATGAACTAAAATGAGTCTGACACCCCTGGTCTTAATCATCTCAGCTGGACTTGTAGGCCGTTATATTGTTGGGTAGTTTAATTTACAATAGAACATCCGATTTTATAAACTACATGTGTTTCGTGTGAAAAAATCTGAATTCGTAAAGTAACTAAAGCTGTAACAGATGAATGTAGCGGAGTAAAAAAGTCCAATATTTCTCTCTGAAATGTAATGTAAAGTAGTTTTTTTATTGTCAAACATTTCTTGTTGATAAATAAAGTTGTATTTTCCAATCATATATGTTTGAATAAATAATTGTCTTATCTCATTCTGGACAAAGTAGTGATATGCCAACCATTTATTACCATAAATTAGGTTTCAGTTTCAGAGTTGTGGCAGTTGCTTTCTCTTTCTCTGAAAACACGTGGTCACTGTGAGCTCTTCCGATTAGTGGCTTTCCTCCCCAGGAAACTACCTTATTTTTGCTACTTACATAAATAGTATTTTAACATATAGCTTGACACTTTTAGAGTGCATGGAAAATAAATGTTTACACGTGTTGATTCTCTATCTTGTCCTAATTCCACTAAATCTCCATGAAAAACACGCTGTGTGCAATTGTTATCGCGGGTGAGCTTGCTAACTGACGGGACAGCCGTTTTCGACCGTTCCGATTGGCTGTCGCGGGCAAAAGGGCGGGCACATCTCGCGAAGCGTATGCTGTCATAGGCTGACGCTGTTTCCGCACGCTACACATTAGCAGAAACAGACAGCAGCCTGTCACGTTCGGTGCACACGCAAAACAAACCTTTTCGGGAATAAAGTTACATTTTTGTCACATTCTGTACACGTTTCTTCAAAGTAAAAGGTAAGTTTAATCACTTACTTCCTCGCGCAGTGACAACATGTTACCCAAATTCGCTATGTTCTCACGTTGAGATACTGTTGAGCCAAACTGAACTTCAAAATTGATTAACGTGAAGTTAGTTGAACAGACGTTGTAATTGAATGTCATGTGTCACACCGAATTTACCAGTGAAGAATACACATTCAGACGAAGTGTTACGGTTTATGCTAGAACCCTGTTATTTATGAAAATGTAGAAGAAATCCTTAAAAAAAGTAACATTTCTGGACGGATTTTGGTTAAGGAAAACTAGCAAGGTTTGGTGGGTCCAGGGAAGATTTCTGCCGTGGGATATTTGTAGACCGAGGCTGGATAATGATAGCAGTGGGGAAAACGAAACCTAACCGACTTCTCGTGCACTCACCTTTGCCAGGTGGAAACGTTGAGTTAGAATACAAAAGTATTGGCATCGAAATATAGCCTACTAAAAGTACAAACATTGAAAGGACTCATTGTGCAGAATGGCCCATTCCTGAATAATATGTGTTATATTATTGGCTTATAATCACTGCTGCATTAATGTGTTCTCAGGTGTTGGACTTTCCTGTCCACAGTGAGTGCATCTTAACAACAACAACAAAAAAAGAGAAGGGACCCAGCCCATAATAATCAAGGAGTCAGCATTTCTGATTTCCGAATTTCTTCCGCTCTGTGTGTAATGAGTGAAGAGATGAGCTGGATTCTAACCTTTCATGCAGCTGAAGTGCCCTCGTGCAAAACATTATTGGTTGCGTTTGACATAATCTGCACTACATACTAAATATGTATACTAGCTATACTATATATGTATGTATGTATGTATGTGTATATATGTATATGTGTGTGTGTGTGTGTGTGTATATATATATATATATATATATATATATATATATATATATATATATATATATATATATATATATATATGGGTGACTTTTCTGCCCCTTTTTTTAATTTGACAGGACAGCTAGGTGAGAAAGGGGAGAGAGAGAGGGAATGCATATAGGAAATTGTCACAGGTCGGATTCGAACCCTGGACTTTTGCATCGAGGCATAAACCTCTCAGTATATGTGCACCTGCTCTACCCACTGATCCAACCCGACACATACATACTCGGTACGTGCGAAGAGACACACAGAGACTGTGTCTTTTCGCACGTACCGAGCTGTAATTTTCAGCGTCACTTCCTGAGAGCCTCCTTGCTGTTTGAAGCAAGGGGGTAAGCTTCGCTTCAGAACTCGAACCTCCTATGGCGCCATTTTGTTGCTACCTGGCCATCACCTCCCGTTAGCATTCCACTGAATAGCATTCATTTTGGCACCACTTGACAGCGAATAACTTTACATCTGAAGCGTTTAAAGACTATTTGTCCATTGTTTAGTTCTAAAGAAACACAACAATGTATAAAAGGCTCCATTACCTTGTACCTCACGTTATGGCTCCGTAGCAGACGCTTTTGTAAAAATAGGCTAACGATTGGGTCACATAGTAGAGGAATTACCGTATAGTACAGGATAAGCTTGCAGGCAGTCTTGACTTACATTAGCTGTTTAGGATTAATTACTAATGTTAACTAGCATGTTAGTTAGCAATAATTAGCTTGTGCCCATGTTATCTCCTTACATATACCTACAGTCTCCGTCTCTGTAAGATTGGGAATGATTGAGATTTCTCTTGCCACAGCTACCAGAAGACTTCCAACTTTCAGACACGTTGCTCACGTCACATTTACGTTGTCTCTGTCAGTTGGAGGCTGCGCAGTAAAGCTGGCCATCACCGGAAAAGTGCTTCTAATATCCTTCACTGGTCTCTGTCCAGAGCAGCGGGGTCTGTTGGTTAGAGCTGGGCGATTTGTGTCCCTAAAAAAAATCAGCGATTTTTTTTTTTTTTAAATAAAAAAATTGATTTACGACTCGATTCGATTCCCCCCCCTTCCATTTAAAACTAAATAACTGAACTGTAAATACATTTAAAAAATATATATTTATTGTGCAGAGGCAAACCCTTTCTCTAAGTGAAAAGTCACAGTGCAGTGTGCAACAAAGATTGTTAAACATCCAAATTATTTATACTGTATTTGGATTAAAAGAAATCAAAAAAATAGATAAAAAAAAAAAAATATGAATCGATTTGACCTACCAACTCGATTTTTAAATCAAATTGATTTTTTCCCAGCTGCTGTTGGTCCATTGTATACTGTCTATTGTTTGAAGACGCGTAACCATGGTAACGCCTGCCAACCTCTTTGGCTTAAATATATAAACTATTTCTGATTATGGCATAGCTTTCTCCCCACCCAGTTAGGCTAATAAATTAGGCTAATGATAAAAAAATAAAATAAATACACAAATGCTTGATCAAGGGCCAGGCCCGTCCCGAGGATAGTGGTGGAAAAACCAAAACCCAAAGTATAGAATGAAATATCACACTGACTCACTCATGCTACCGTTTTAATGTTTCCAGATGTTTGATATCAGGACAATGAGCTGACAGAACTGACAAGTTGAACGTCGTCCAATTAGAACGGACACACTGCGGTGACGTCTTTGGTGGAGCTGTTTGTTTAATAGTCGACTTTGAATACATTGCGCGTCTGCCCTATTTCTGATACCGTGGCGGCAGAAATTTTGTAGTGGCGGGCCGCCACTACAAAATCAACATAGAGGAAACACTGTTCCGTAGACTACAGCGAAAGCTCTGCGTGGAGCCTCCCGCGGGACCATAAATCAGACTCCCGGCCTCATTCACGCAGCCAGGGTCACCCGTCGGACAGTGCGGCACAAACGCAGGTCTTTCCATCCATTTCGAATGGGGGGAACGGGGAAGTGCGTTTTAGGCTGCACCAGCGCCCGGTGTGGACAGACAGATTGGATAACATGGGTGCCGAAATGAAAATGTAATGTATACGCGACGCTTACGCGCCCAGTGTGTTTTCACTGTTAGGCTCTAGTTTTTTTTGCTTGAACAAACCTAAAATACGGAGCTCTGAATCCTGCTCTTGTTGCCCAGAAGATGGCGCAGTGGTGCCAGCTCCAGATGTTGGACTGCAAGTACCTGGAGCAGGTGGACCAGCTGTACGACGACTCGTTCCCCATGGACATCCGCCAGTACCTGAGCAAGTGGATCGAGAGCATCGACTGGTAAGGAGGCGCACGCCGAGTGACATACATTCAGATTCCTTTACTTCAGTGAAAGTACTAATACCACACATTAAAATCACTCTGTTACAAGTAATAGTGCTGCATTGAAAAATGGTACTTATGTCAAAGTATGTAAGTATCATCAGGAAAATGGACTTAAAGCATTACTCTTGCCAAAATGCAACCTAGGGTCTTTTTGTGAACGTACCCAAGTCATAATACAAGTAAAAGTACTCAATGCGGAAAAACCCTCCCATTTTAGGAAACTGGAAAAGATCCAAATAGGGATATCGGAGCGGTTTCTGGACTGCTGCAAAAAAGCACAGCAGAGCACATCTACATTTAAGGTCCTATGACATGCTGCTCTTTGGATGCTTTTATATAGATCTTAGTGGTCCCTAATACTGTATCTGAAGTCTCTTTTATATAGACCTTAGTGGTCCCTAATACTGTATCTGAAGTCTCTTTTATATAGGCCTTAGTGGTCCCCTAATACTGTATCTGAAGTCTCTTTTATATAGACCTTAGTGGTCCTCTAATACTGTATCTGAAGTCTCTTTTATATAGACCTTAGTGGTCCCCTAATACTGTATCTGAAGTCTCTTTTATATAGACCTTAGTGGTCCACTAATACTGTATCTGAAGTCCCTTGACCAACTGCGACTCTGCTTGTTTGCAAATCATGAGGTTTCCCTCTTCCTCATGGGTGGGCCAAATTCTCTGGGTGGGCAAAGGAGAGAAAGGGGAGGTAACCTTTCCCCTTATGATTTCATAAGGAGCAGATCCCAGATTGGTCCATCTCAGCTTTCATTTTCTCAAAGGCAGAGCAGGATACCCAGGGGTCGGTGTACACCTATCACCATTTCAAGCCACTGGGGGACTATAGGCAGGCTGGGGGAACTCATATTAATGTTAAAAAACCTCATAAAGGGACATTTTCATGCCATGGGACCCTTTTAGACAGATTTGTTTTTGTTTATTTTTGGCAAATGATTGTAAAGGTTGCTCAGCCCAAATGGTGAGGTAGTTGTACTTTACTTGAGTCTTTCCTTTTCATGCCATTTTCTACTTTTCAGAGAGAAATATTGGACTTTTTACTCCACTACATTCATCTGTTCCAGCTTTAGTTACTAGTTACTTTACATGTTAAGATTCCTTACACAAAACACATGTAGTTTATAAAATCTGATGTTTGATTCTAAAGTAAGCTAGCCAACAATATAATGTCATACAAGTCCAGCTGAGATGATTAGACCGTTTTAGACTTTTTAAAACCAGAAACAGCTCTGGAGGTTGCTAGCGCTAAACCCACCAGAGTCCATTTAAAAAACAATACTTTTAGTGTGTATAGAGCCAACATATTTTTACATGTAAATCGGTAAACTATGTGTTAATCTCTACCAAAACTAGAGTTTGTGATGGTTGGAAAAGTGGAAAGACGACCCAAAGCAGCTTTTCGTCGTCTTATTTTGTTTCTGTCGACTTTGAATCAAGTGTATTTCACGACGCTAAAATAGCTGTTTATTTACATGGAGTCTGGTGGGTTTAGCGAGTGTCTTTTATGTTTAAAAAAAATAATGTTGTCCGACTCTTTGAATATTAATCTGAGCCTGTCGGTGGCAAAAACGAGCACAATTTAGTAAATTTTGTAACTTAAAACCTTTTTAAGTAGTAGTGCTGTGCTTCTCTGCCTCCTCAGGGACACGGTGGCGATCCAGGACTCTCTTGCCACCATTCGCTTCCACGACCTCCTGGCTCAGCTGGACGACCAACACAGCCGCTTTGCCTTGGAGAACAACTTCCTGCTGCAGCACAACATCCGCAAGATCAAGAGGAACCTGCAGGCAAGGGCGTAACTTTGGGTTCAACATTGGGACGTCAAAATTAAATTGTCCAAAAAAAACTCATGGGACATCTAAATGTGTCCGCAGGATCGCTTCCAGGAAGATCCAGTCCACATGGCCATGATCATCTCGAGGAACCTGTTGGAGGAGCAGAAGATTCTGGAATGTGCGAAGAGCACCGAGGTAAAACCTCTTTTTTTACAGAACTCTGTCTTCTTAAGCCCAGTTTAGACCAAAGAAACCGGCTCCGTCTCAGCTCGACTCCAGACAGCTGATGGTGTCGCTGCGACTCAGCCGGTCGAGTGGCCAGAGGCTGGTTTTAGAACGTAAAGCCGCCTACACATGATAGGCGGCAAAACCGCTTTGTGCTGGTCGTTCCTTTGATTTCCTATGGGAAATTATTACATAATGGTCTTGTCGCAATTTTTTTTTTTTTTTTTTTTTTTTTTTTTACATAATCGCCAATTCTTTGTTTCAACCCCAATTAATTATCTGGGTCACATATATTTCAATTCTATTTATAGTATCAAATCATGACAAGAGTTATCTCAAGACACTTTACAGATAGAGTAGGTCTAGACCACACTATATATATTATATATATCTATATATAGATATAGCTATAATTTACAAAGACCCAACAATTCCAGTAATTCCCCCAAGAGCAAGCATTTAGTGGCAAGGAAAAACTCCCTTTTAGGGAGAAATCTCGGGTGGTGAGGACAACTTCCTTTAAGGGAAGACAGACAGACCCAGGCTCTTAGTAGGCGGTGTCTGACGGTGCCGGTTGGGGGTGTGATGAACAGTGGCAATAACAGTCACAATAAAGATAATGGAACTATGACTAGAAATAGTAGTTGTAGTAGTTCATGGTGTAGCAGGGCGTAGTAGGTAGGGAATCACCAGAGGCCCCACAATACGGTGTTATCACGATATGTTGATGATATGATATTATTGCGATTTTAAACATATTGCAATATTCTGCGATATATTGCAATTTATTACGTTTTTTGTTTCCAATTGTATTGCTCCAAAATGGGAGTGGACTGAAAAAGCAATGGATTTTATTATTCTAGTAGCAAAAAGTCAAGTTCTCATAATAACTCATATATTAAAAGATCAATACTTGGCGCCCGTGTATCGGTATAGTATTGCCATGGAAAATATCGCGATACTATGCTGTATCGATTTTTTTCTTTCACCCCTACTAAATAATGATATAGCCAAAAGATGTATTATGGTATTCATTCATCACAACGGTCATTTGTTTGAGAAAGTAACGCATGAATAAAAACTTTCAAATTGGACTAAAAGAGACAATTACATTGTGGATCGCAATTATTTCTGAGACGATTAATTGTACGGCAAAAATGTTTAATTGTTAACAGCTCTAACTGTAGCGAGCATCTCACTACCACTAACGTTATCCACATTCATATTTACAGTAGACACAACAAGTGATATCCAGCTATAGCCAATGCCTGAAAGTCGGAAGTTAGAAGTACAAATAGTTGTTGCTCGTCTCGTCGGTATAAACTGGCCGGTTTTAGAACGCTGCAGACCGACGCGTTTGCAAGAAGTTTGAACTCGTCTCGTTGCCAATCTTTGGTCTGAACTGGGCTTCATTTTATAATATTGAGTGAGATAATCACAGCCACAACAATGTGAAATCCCTCCACGGACAAGAATGCAACGCAACGTATATGAAGAATAAATAATGGAGCAGCTCTTTCAGGGAAATTCTCAAACTGTAAACATCAAGTAAGTTGTAAAATAACGTTTTACCCTCGTGTCTGCAGCAGGAGGGTGAGGGGATGGTGTCGGCCATGGTGGTGGAGAAACAGAAGCTGGACAACAAAGTAAAGGAGATAAAAGACAGAGTCCAGGTGAGACAACATGGAATAATAAATGATGCAACATGTGGACGTGTAAAGACTAAATGAGGAGTCTGTTCTTTCTTTTCATGTGTTAACAGGGTAACTTGATTTTTTTTTTTTTCCTATCTGGACCCTATTTTGTCCACGTTTTTTTGTGACTGATGGGAACAAGACTCTTTGACATTGGTCCAGTAGTAGGCGAGACAGCGGCAAAACAAGCTGCAATGTTACATTAATGGGCAGTTGCGCACCTTCAATTTCCATCCAATAAAAGTGCTGTTTTTGTCCCCTGGACCAATTTCAAAGGTTGTTGTTCATATCGGTCACCTAGGGCACTTTCACACCTGCCTTGTTTAGTTCGGTTGAATTGAACTAGAGTTTGTTTACCCCCGCTGGTGCGGTTTGTTTGGGCAGGCGAGAACGAGGCAGTCGAACTCTGATGCGCACCAAAAGCGGACCAAACCAGCGTACCGAGACCTGCTTGAAGAGGTGGTGTCCGTACGCTTTCAATCCAACTCTGGAGCGGTTCGTTTGTGGTGAGAGCGTGATCCGTACACGAACCACACCAACTACAGTACATACTCCACGAGTCTGAGCTAATGTCTCCTGTAGTCAAGTGCGTTTGGCAATCTGCGATGCAGCAGAGGAGCAAACTGTAGCAGCTTGCAGTGTTTCTATCACAGAAATAGACTGCGGTCAAGCTCGTCGTCTATCACTCGCATCTCCGTGGTCAACGCGAAACATCGTCTGATCATTTTAATGAAATGAGCTGGTTTGACCGTGGAGATGCAAGAAATATGCACTATTCCAGAATACAGGACCTTCTTCATGTATTTACTTCCTTGCAGACACATCCGACCAATAAGAGGAGTGGACGTTCGTGCATGATTTGTAATGACGCATTTTGGTACGCTTGGATTTTTCCAGGTGTGAAACCAAACCGAACCAAGGGCAAATCGCTCCAAGTTTACAAACTCGCCAACTGATTCGGACCAAAGCAAACAAAGAAGACTCCCTTAGACGCCAATGGATGGGAAAATAGGGTCCAGGTTAAAAAAAAAATACCCAAATTACCCTTTAACAGGGCTTTTCTTATTCTTCATTAACTGCTAAAATTACAAATCTCTTTTTTCTTTTTTAGGTGGCGGATCAAAACATTAAGACCCTAGAAGATGTGCAGGACGAGTATGACTTTAAAGTCAACACACTGAAGAGCAGAGGTGAGAAACGTCTTGTCGTTAGATCGACGAGAAGTCACAAATTGGGGGGAAAATCATATCCAGTGTGTACATGGGGGAAACACTGTTCATTCATATTATTCCGTGTTTGTGCAGCCAAACTCAGATTTTTTTATTCATGTTTCTGTAGAGAATGAAATGAACAGCATGACTCCAAAGGAGCTGGAGAAAGAGAAGATGACGGTTGGGAGGATGTGCTTCGAACTGAAAGCCAAACGACAGGTGAGCAGACAGAGACGTGTCGATGCCCTGAAAATGGAATCCAGGACTTTGTAAAGACACCTATAATAAAATAAAATAAAACATGGAAAAAGGAGACAAAAAATCTAAATGAGATTGAGCTTTGCAGATGTTTTGTGTCCATTTTGAATGCAGAAGGTAGAAATCGGTTCATGACCTACCCCATCTGAGTTTCTATTTTTTTTCCAGTGTTAATATAATCATCAAATAAATGTATCTCCACAGGGCGCCTTTAACAGAAGATAGTAAGATACGTTTTGAGTTCTGAAGATGGTTAATGGGATGGAAAACAAACCTTGGATTATAAAAATTATCTATTTGGTCAATTTACTCAGATGGTATTCAAAAAAAATTTCCTCTCCTCCTGGCCTCCCCTGATATTGAAACGAACAAACTGAATTTATAATTAATGGATAAATAATAAAACATGTTATTTATGTGCTTTCCACGGGCATTGTGTATATTTTGATACCTGTTTTTGGATATTTTAAACATGATGATTCAAGTGTTAATTTGTCACATGTAAAGTGGAGCAGTCGTTGGCAATGAAACTCTTTGCTCTCAGGCGTCCTCCAACGATGCTACTACAAAAATATATAAAAAGAAACAACAAATCAGTAAAAATGAGAATCTAAAAAAGTGAAACGACCGGTATCTGCCGGACCGAATAGCAACGCAACAGAAATATCGCTGCATTTGATGCTAGTTAACATAACGTTACACTTGACGGCAGGTAACATTAACGTTACCGGTAGCTAGTAACGTTGGCTTTCAGCATTTTAACAGTGTATGCTGACAGCTAAACGGTGTGTAAAGTGTGACTGTATTTCATTGTAGAGGATTTCCAGCTCCGGGACGTACAACAGTCTGCAGCTAAAGACACAAACTAGCTCCACTATATGGCCACTGCCTGCCGTTGTCGGAAAAACGAAACGGACGGGACAATGGTGCGTTAACTTGAAGTTAAACCTTGTGGTGCATTCAAAGTTAATGTAAAATATACATTTCCCGTTTAGTGGTTGTTTTTGTTGTATACCATCAATTTACTGGTTAAAAAAAAAAAGTCTATATACAGTACAGACCAAAAGTTTGGACACACCTTCTCATTCAATGTGTTTCTTTATTTTCATGACTATTTCCATTGTAGATTCTCACTGAAGGCATCAAAACTATGAATGAACACATATGGAATTATGTACTTAACAAAAAAGTGTGAAATAACTGAAAACATGTCTTATATTTTAGATTCTTCAAAGTAGCCACCCTTTGCTTTTTTTGATAACTCTGCAAACCCTTGGTGTTCTCTCAATGAGCTTCATGAGGTAGTCACCTGAAATGGTTTTACCTTCACAGGTGTGCTTTGTCAGGGTTAGTGGAATGTTTTCCCTTATTAATAAAAAAGCAAAGGGTGGCTACTTTGAAGAATCTAAAATATAAGACATGTTTTCAGTTATTTCACACTTTTTTGTTAAGTACATAATTCCATATGTGTTCATTCATAGTTTTGATACCTTCAGTGAGAATCTACAATGTAAATAGTCATGAAAATATAAAGGAAACGCATTGAATGAGAAGGTGTGTCCAAACTTTTGGCCTGTACTGTATATTTTATTAAAGTATCAGTTCAGGCACGCTTTTAGGCACCAGCACCGTTTTAGCAGCGGTTAACGGAAAAATTCCCAAAGATACCCAACCCTAGTGAACACATTAAGGGCTTCTTTTACAGATGTGCTTTTGGAAAACTCAAACAGTTTATCATTCAGGGTATTTATTTTTTTTGCCAAAAATGTTTTCTCTCCCATTTCCCAGGACGTGGTGACCCAGCTGACCGACCTCTTGAACGTCGCTCAGGCTTTACTGTCAGACCTGATCTCCGAAGAGCTGCCGGAGTGGAAGCAGCGGCAGCAGATCGCCTGTATCGGAGGCCCGCCCAACGCCTGTGTGGACCAGCTGCAGAACTGGTGAGGCTTCCTGTGGTCCAACAGCGTGTTTTAAAGAGCCCTATTCTACTGTACTTCTTTTCAGCATCATTTATGTGCTGTTGGGAGTCTCTTCTATCTTTTAGATAACACGCGCCTGTCATTTCTGTAACCTACTCCGAAACAACATCTCCCAGAACTCTTTTCCACTGACTCATGTTCAGTGTTGGGCAAGTTACTTTCAAAATGTAATACATTATAGATTACTAGTTACTGTCATTTGAGAGTAATTAGTTATATTACAATATTACTAGTTACTGTCATTTGAGAGTAATTAGTTATATTACAATATTACTGTCTCTGAATTGTAATGCGTTACACTACTAACTTTTGCATTACTTTTGAGTTACTTTCACCAAAATAATAGCGGAAGTTTGACTTGGCAGCTAGCTTGTGAATTTCACCACCGGATCAATAATAATAATAATCTCCTCTTTATCCACTTTGATACATCATAGATTATTCATAATATTTTGTATAATTAATATGGACATGCAAAGTAACTAAAGCTATAAAAAATAGATAAGTAAAACATAGAATATACAAGTAGGAGAAAATGAAAATACTCAATTAAAAAGTATCTTATGGTTGTATTGAAGTACGGCATTGTTGTAAAATGTTTGTTTAAAGCACTTGAATAAGAAATTCATGTTGTTTAGTTTAAAACAGTCTAAAGGAAATGGTCAATTATAGTGTGATTAAAACTAACTATTTACATTATTTACAGTACTTGATTTACAGCTGATATGTGAAAAGGTCCACAACCTTATTTTTTTTAACAGTAATATAGTTTTACTGCGAACCGTCACAGGAAGTGCTTTTATTTTGAAGTAGCCTACACGGAAGTTGTCTGTTGTGTACTCTTGCTAGCTTACTGAGATGCAACCAAGGGGGTAAGCTTCGCTTCAGAACGCGAACCTCCGATGGCGCCATTTTGTTGCTACAAAGCGATCACCTCTTGTTAGCATTACACTGACCGCCATTTTTTTTTTACGTCACTTGACTGCGAATAACTTTACATCTGAAGCGTTTAAAGACTCTGTTTGTCCGTTGTTTATTTCTAAAGAAACACGACAATGTATAAAAGGCTCCATTACCTTGTAGCTCACGTTATAGCTCCGTAGCAGACGCTTTTATAAAAATACGCTAACGATTGTGTCATAACCAAGTGACTTACTGTCGCACAGTAGAGGAATTACTGTATAGTACAGGAGAAGCTTGCAGTCAGTTTCGACTTACATTAGCTGTTTAGGTTTAATTACTAATGTTAACTAGCATGTAAGTTAGCAATAATTAGCCTGTGCTTATGTTATCTCCTTACATATACCTACACTCTCCGTCTCTGTAAGATTGGGAATGATTGAGATTTCTCTCGGCACAGCTACCAGAAGACTTACAACTTTCAGACACGTTGCTCACGTCACATTTACGTTGTCTCTGTCAGTTGGAGGCTGCGCAGTAAAGCAAGAGATCACCGGAAAAGTGCTTCTAATAGCCTTCACTGGTCTCCGTCCAGAGCAACGGGGTCTATTGGTCCATTATATATATGTCAATGGATGCAGCATGTCCGTCAAGCTAAGTTGCTCACTTTCTTGTTTGTAAAACTGCATCTGTAATAATTATTACCGTTCATGACAGCAACATATTGAACAGTAAATGGTCACAGTAAAAGACAAGCGTTTTTGGTCGTCATTCGAAGCAGTTCCACTACAGGCAGAGTTTCTCTCCACGGCTGATAAACTGCAATGATTTACGTGTAACAACCTAAACATTAATTCCCGACATGTTTAAATCTGTCAGCAGCTCGGACACACAGCTGTCCGAGCTGACGTACCGTCACCTGTTGGGACACAGATGTTATGAAATAATACGCACGGCTTTTTTTTTTTTTCCTGTGAACAAATGCTTTGTGGTGTTGGGAAATTCTTAAAAAATGTTGCATTAAAATGCGTTGTAACTCGCGTTACTGAGAGATTGTAACGGGTAATAATATTACCGAAATTTAATTAGTAATGCGTTATATTACTGCGTTACAGCAAAAAGGAATACATTACTGTAATTGCGTTACTTTTGTAACGCGTTACTCCCAACACTGCTCATGTTACACTCCACACACTGCTGTCTTCAGGCAAGAAATCACCTCGGAAGATCGATAATGTTGTCAGACACTTTTAAAGAGCCCCTATTATGCTCCTTTGTCAGCATAATATTTGTACTCTTGGGGTCTTCTAGAATAGGTTTACATGCTTTGATGTTCAAAAAACATATTGTGTTTTCCATACTGCCCATTGTTGCAGCTCCTCTGCCTGAAACACTCTGTCTAAGCTCTTGGCTCCGCCTTCCTTTATGAGACTCTCATACCGCCTTATAATACAGTGACAAGTCTAATCGCCGGTTACATGATTGTCCACTGCAGCGTGACGTCGGGTTGCGTTTCTCCAAAAGTTTAATCCAGTGTTTCCTTAAGGCGAGACACAGCAGGCAAAAACATGTCATCTCATATACTGTTGGAAAGCTCTCTCTCTCCTCTACAATGCTTTTGAATCCAAATATGGTCATTTCCTTTTCATCAGCAACCAATCGTGAAAGTAAAATGGGGGATTTAACTCAAAATGCGCAATCTCATTGGCTGATGCCAATTTCTGACAACGTGATTCGTTCAGAATCGTGACACGCTCTGACATTTCCGCGGTAGTTCAGAATGTCATACGAAGTGCGTCGAAAATGGTCGAAAATCACCTCAAAGAAGACGAAAACAGTCGTTATTAGTAAGAAGACACAGGGGATTACACACTAAGACAGCAGATGATAAAATGCCTTCACATAGTACGTTGATGTGTCAACTATCGTTCAGAAAACAGGAGTTTTCAGACAGCGGAGGTAATCAGACCCTCTCTCTCTAAAAGCAGTTTACAGAAAGTCATATCATAGCTACATGTCCTATGTGTCACATATATACTAACTACACTGTACTGATCGCGATACAACACACTATATTACAAAACAATTACATTACACAACAGTTAAAATGGTTGTATAATATAATAGGCTACTTAACAAATCTGTAATTTTGGGATCCTAAAGTGGTTGTGAGTCCCTCAGGCTGTGGCAGTCAGATACACATTTAGCTGTCAGTGGAGCTGCTGTCCCCTCTCCTAGGAGAAGTGAAGATAGTTTTTTCCCAGTGGAGAAGGAAATGCATCTCTGTCTGACCCTTCTGGTGGTCAATCAGCCTGTCTCTCTCTCTCTCTCTCTCTCTCTCTCTCTCTCTCTCTCTCTCTCTCTCTCTCTCTCACTGACCTCTGTCTGACCTAGTTGGTGGTCAAATAACAATTTAGTCTACTTTGTTTGCTTTGTCCAATGTTCTAAATATTGGTCTTTTGAATGATTCATAATTAGTTTGGTTCTGTTCTGTTGTTATGAACCAGTGCTGATGGGAGCCTGGTTGGTTAGCTTCACCATCAGCTGACTGAGGAGACTGTTTTGTGAGGAAAGTAAGCTTGAGGCAGCAGCAAGTATGGCCAACTCCACCTTCAATGAAGGTGCCTCTGCCATGCTTTCTGTTAAGTATGGCCATCTCCACCTTGATGAAGGTGACTCTGCCATGCTGTCTGTTATGGAGAAGTTGTGGCTTCAGAGCACAGTTGTGATGGTCAATTTGATGAGAGAAACTGATATGCTCAGGATCTCGAAAGCTGAGGCCATCACAACTGCCAGTGTAAAACATAGGCACGAGAGTCTAAGCACAGCTAAAATAGCCTACATATGGTGCTGGAATGGACAATTAGACTTTTTTATAGCTGGGACATCTATTGTTGGTCTTGTTCTGTCCATACAACTGTCTAGCGTGGGTTTTGTCGGCAACTTTGTGCATGATACGCCAATAATTATATTAATATTAATTCCAAGAGTTACTGCACTTGTAGGCCTTATATGCCTGCCATTTTATTAAATAATACATTTTCATGAGCTTGAAATATTCTATATTATTATTAATAAGGGCCTGGGCACTTATTCTGTTTTTGAGCAATTTTTCCAAAAGAAATGTATTAAATTCCCCTATTTAAATCTTTAAATGCCGTTTTCTCAAAATGAGTTTTTTTGTCATTCTCCAGTATAAACATCTCAGCCTATGTAGCACCTATGTAAACCAAACTTTCCAGTTATACACTTAGTAGGATTCTGAAGATATTTACAGAGGGATTTGTTAATAAATCATTCCTGGCCTGATTTATGTGACATTTTAAGCAAAACAAATAGGTAATGAAAGCAGATATCCTGAAATCCCTCTGTAATTTTGTTTTCATCTTGTGTGTAAACAAAATGAAAAAATAATTTTGCACCTGGCTTTATCATATGTTCAGATCTATCTACCGAAAATATATGCAAAATTGCGCATATTTAATGAGATAATGCCTAATTTGCATAATTAAACATACACATTTCAAAAACTTGTAATACATTTTTTTATATACTTATGTAAGTAATTAACTGAGGAAGTTTCATGGTGATATCTATTATTTTAAAATGTTACCCTATTCACCTGTAGTGTCTCGCCTTAAGGATTTTTTTTTAGCAGTGGGGGCAGGTCTGTCTGAACAACAAAGAAATTTTGCCATGGCGGGCCTCCACTACAAAATCAACATAGCGGAAACACTGTAATCTGTCGTTTCGCCGCAGGTCGCTGTTTTTTTTCCCCCTGGCCCCAAATGCTTCCAAATGTTGCTGTACAGTTAATAATTTAGGAAAATAATTGAGATTAACAATATAATTGTCTCTTTCAGTCAAATTTTGAAAGATATTTTTTTAATTTATTTTTAATTTGTTAAGTTTTGAATGAATCCCAGGATGTACATCTTTTGGTTATATGTCACTGTTATGTGACCCAGATAATGTACACACACACACAAGTACAAAGCCTACGAAGTAAACCGTGCATCTTTATTATCATAAAACATTGTGTTAAAATTGACAATAGAACATTTATCCTCATCAATCAAACACAAATCATTAATCATTAACAAAAAAAAACTGACTGAATAATTGTGGTTAAACAAAGAAACCGCAGCTATTAAAAAAAAAATATATATATATATATATATATATATATATATATATATATATATATATATATATATATATATATATATATAGCGATTAGACAATTATGTAATGGTTAGAGGCCTAGTGAACGCAGCCTTAGGCTATGTTCTCACTTGGTGTCTTTTTTTGAAGTTTTACATTATAATCCCATGGAGTAAACCGTGTTTTTAAAAGTCCTGAGCGCCAGCGCCAACATTTTTTTTTATGCAGATCAAAGCGTCATTTTGAAGTTCATTTCAATTCAATTTTATTTATAGTATCAAATCATAACAAGAGTTATCTCAAGACACTTTACAGATCGAGTAGGTCTAGACCACACTCTATCATTTTAATAAATATAAAAGACCCAGCAATTTCCCACAGGCAAGCATTTAGTGGCGAGGAAACCTCGGACAGACCCAGGCTCTTTGTGGGCAGCATCTGTCACTGATACAGATATACAGATATAGAAAAATATGATTCAGAATTCTAGCAGTTGGAATGATGAACAGTGGCAGTTATAGTAACAATAAAGATAGTGGAACTATGAATAGAAATAAAAGTTGTAGCAGTTCAGGGCGCAGCGGGGCAATGCGGGGCGTTGCGGGGCATAGTAGGGCGTCAAGCAGGACCACTGTGGCAGCAGCAACCAGGGTTTAGGTACCAACTCAAGCCTCCGGGGAATAAGCTCCCTGTTGAAAAAAAAGTTTAACTTTTTTTTTTTTTTTTTTTTTTTTACTACAAAATCAACTTTTTCTTCTTCATTACTCGTCGTCCTCCTTGCAGGTTCACGGCCGTAGCAGAGAGTCTCCAGCAGGTCCGTCAGCACCTGAAGAAGCTGCAGGAGTTGGAGCAGAAGTTCACCTACGACAACGACCCCATCACGCAGAAAAAAGCTTACCTGGAGGCCCGAGCCCTGGACCTCCTCAAGAACCTCCTCTCCAAGTGAGGACCCTCATAAAACACAAGTCACTTTTCATAATATTTTGTACATTTTCACATTAACAAACAAAGAACCAGACAGCTCAGAGTGATAATATACATTGTACATGTTAAATCAACACACATTAGGATCATATCATATACTGTATGCTATTATTTGCATTATAGTAGTCAAAGGAAAAAGTTAAACAATCTAGGACTTATTTGTGAAGGCAAGGTGCGGAAGCCCTTTCTGCAATAGATCAACAAGATCACTAGGAAGGTAATCGAGAAGGGGTTGCCATCCATCCATCCATCCATCCATCCATCTTCGTCCGCTTATCCGGTGTCGGGTCGCGGGGGGAGCAGTTCCAGCAGGGGACCCCAAACTTCCCTTTCCCGAGCAACATTAACCAGCTCCGACTGGGGATCCCGGCGTTCCCCAGGCCAGGTTGGAGATATAATCCCTCCACCTAGTCCTGGGTCTTCCCGAGGCCTCCTCCCAGCTGGGCGTGCCTGGAACACCTCCCTAGGGAGGCGCCCAGGGGCATCCTTACCAGATGCCCGAACCACCTCAACTGGCTCCTTTCGGCGCAAAGGAGCAGCGGCTCTCTCCGAGCTCCTCACGGATGACTGAGCTTCTCACCCTATCTCTAAGGGAGACGCCAGCCACCCTCCTGAGGAAACCCATTTCAGCCGCTTGTACCCTGGATCTCGTTCTTTCGGTCATGACCCAGCCTTCATGACCATAGGTGAGGGTAGGAACGAAAACTGACCCGGTAGATCGAGAGCTTTGCCTTCTGGCTAAGCTCTCTTTTTCGTCTAACGGTGCGATAGATTGAATGCAATACCGCACCCGCTGCGCCGATTCTCCGACCAATCTCCCGCTCCATTGTCCCCTCACTCGCGAACACAACCCCAAGGTACTTGAACTCCTTCACTTGGGGTAAGGACTCATTCCCTACCTGGAGAAGGCATTCCATCGGTTTCCTGCTGAGAACCATGGCCTCAGATTTAGAGGTGCTGATCCTCATCCCAACCGCTTCACACTCGGTTGCGAACCGATCCAGTGAGTGCTGAAGGTCGCAGGCCGATGATGCCATCAGGACCACATCATCTGCAAAGAGCAGCGATGAGATCCCCAGCCCACCAAACTGCAAACCCTCCCCACCCGACTACGCCTCGATATCCTGTCCATAAATACTACAAACAGGATTGGTGACAAAGCGCAGCCCTGGCGGAGGCCAACCCTCACCTGAAACGAGTCCGACTTACTACGAGAACCCGGACACAGCTCTCGCTTTGGTTGTACAGAGATTGGATGGCCCTGAGAAGAGACCCCTCACCCCATACTCCCGCAGCACCTCCCACAGTATCTCCCGGGGGACCCGGTCATACGCCTTCTCCAAATCCACAAAACACATGTAGACCGGTTGGGCATACTCCCAGGCTCCCTCCAGGATCCTTGCGAGTGAAGAGCTGGTCCGTTGTTCCACGACCAGGACGGAATCCGCATTGTTCCTCCTCAACCCGAGGTTCGACTATCGGCCGAACCCTCCTTTCCAGCACCTTGGAGTAGACTTTACCAGGGAGGCTGAGAAGTGTGATACCCCTATAATTGGCACACACCCTCTGGTCCCCCCTTTTTAAAAGGGGAACCACCACCCCAGTCTGCCACTCCTTTGGCACCGTCCCAAACTTCCACGCAATGTTGAAAAGGCGTGTCAACCAGGACAGCCCCTCCACACCCAGAGCCTTGAGCATTTCTGGACGGATCTCATCAATCCCGGGGCTTTGCCACTGTGTAGTTGTTTGACTACATCAGTGACTTCCGCCTGGGAAATCGACGACAATCCCCCATTATCCTCCAGCTCTGCCTCTAACATAGAGGGCGTATTAGTCGGATTCAGGAGTTCCTCAAAGTGCTCCTTCCACCGCCCTATTACCTCCTCAGTTGAGGTCAACAGTGTCCCATCCTTACTGTACACAGCTTGGATGGTTCCCCGCTTCCCCCTCCTGAGGTGGCGAACAGTTTTCCAGAAGCACTTTGGTGCCGACCGAAAGTCCTTCTCCATGTCTTCTCCAAACTTCTCCCACACCCGCTGCTTTGCCTCTTTCACGGCAGAGGCTGCAGCCCAGAGAAGGGGTTGCCATATATTATTAAAAATTCATTCTTGTTGCCCTTTGAAATAGCGCTGAGATGTTCCATCGGAAAAACTTTAAATGTTTCTCCGTACCATTGTGTAACTGAAGGAGGCTTCTCCTGAATCCACTGGCACAGAATACATCGCCTCGCTAAAAGAAGTTTTTACAATAAAGTCAAATGCCCAGTAGATAAAGAAAAACTGAGCTTCTATGAAGACTAAAGTGGATACAGACGTAAGGAATGATTGGGGAGACTCTAAGCTAACGTTACTTCTGGCGTCACGTTTCGCAAAAGCAAAGCATTTCCAACTCAAATATAAAATGTCCGTTTTATGGCTAACTATATGTCTGTAAGTTAAGCTAAAGCATTTTGTTACCAAGTCAAATATCCAAATGTTAGTTTTAGGCTAACTATATGTCTGTAAGTTAAGCTAAAGCGTTTTGATACCAAGTCAAATATCCAAATGTCAGTTTTAGGCTAACTATATGTCTGTAAATTAAGCTAAAGCATTTTGTTACCAAGTCCATTATCCAAATGTTAGTTTTAGGCTAACTATATGTCTGTAAGTTAAGCTAAAGCATTTTGTTACCAAGTCAAATATCCAAATGTTAGTTTTAGGCTAACTATATGTCTGTAAGTTAAGCTAAAGCATTTTGTTACCAAGTCAAATAACCAAATGTCAGTTTTAGGCTAATTACGTGTCTGTGAGTTAAGGTAACACACGTCAGACATATCGTTAGCTTAGTGCCCCCCCATTTCTCGGCTGATTCCTCAGGTCTGTAACCACTTCGTTCTTCGTGAAAGCTAATTTTTTTCTGTTCTGTCAGCACACAGCAGCTTTAAGGCATTTTTCTGTTTGCTAGCAGACAGAATTGACGAGGAGGAAACCTTCACGCTATAAAAGTCTATTGTAGAATTGTATCTCATATCTGCGTGTGTGTGTCTGTCTGTGTCTGTGTGTGTAGCTCTCTGGTTGTAGAGAGGCAGCCCTGCATGCCCACCCACCCACAGAGACCCCTGGTGCTGAAAACAGGCGTCCAGTTCACAGTCAAACTCCGGTAAGAAACGAAAAATAAAAAAATCTTCTTTCTTATTTGACTGCTGCTGACAATGGACTATAATGTATTCAGCTGGACTTGTAGGCCGTTATATTGTTGGCTAGTTTACTTTAGAATCAAACATCAGATTTTATAAACTACATGTGTTCTGTGTGCAGGAATCTTAACGTGTAAAGTAACTAGTAACTAAAGCTGGAACAGATGAATGTAGTGGAGTAAAAAGTCCAATATTTCTCTCTGAAATGTAGCGAAGTAGAAATAGAAAGTGGTATGAAAAACTACTCAAGTAACACAGTGCTGGAGTAAATGTACTTAAGTTACAGTCCACCATAGTTAATTATTAATTACGCCTGTGGTTTGTTAGTCTTTTTGTCAGCCTATTATACAAATAACTGAAAGAACTTAAGTGCAACAACAAAATCGATTCAAATCCTCTTCCTCCTCTTCTCTCCTCTTTCCTCCTCTCTCTTTCTCATCCTCCTCCTTTCTCAACTCCTGTATCTTCTCTGCTCCTTTATCCTACTCATCTATCCTCCCACTACTCCTCAAACACAAGGGTCAGGTTCCCCCCCCCCCCAATGTTTTCGAAGCTTTCACGGCTTCTTTTTTTTTCCATTTTTCTTCACTTCTCAATGTTTTTGTCACTTTGCCTGACATTTTGTCCCTTTTTCCGATGTCTTTGTCGATTCATTCTGCGCTTTTTTTTTTTTTTTTTTTTGACCATTTTTTTTTAGACAATTTTGTAGTGATGCACCAATGTGAAAATTGCGGCCGATACCGATAACCGATATTAATATTGCTGTTATGGCCGATACCTTATTTATGATAATCAAATAAGGAACTATTTTCCAAAAGGCATTTTTTTTACTTTTGTGATTTATTTTCAGAAATCCCTGGTATTGGGCACCTTTACCTGTGTGCAAAATATGACTTTCATCAGATTTTCAGAAGAAAATCTAAATATTTATATAAAAATACATTTTTAAAAGTGTGTCCTGAATTCACACTATGAATAAGCCAACCCTGAGTATTCACAATAAACATCTAACTCACTTGAGACCAAGTCACTGTATTCTGTGAACATTGTACAACAGTTCAAAACTTTAAAGTACAGTAGTAGGCTAAGGCCTAAGGCCAAAGCCAAAAGTATTGAGAGGTAAAATGTGAAAATAGTACTGCCTAACCCTTGAAATTATAGAAACTGGTGCCTTTTAGGCCGAGATAAGCCATAAAATGCGTTTTTGCTCATATGGATGAAAGACACCAAATCCCAGAATGCACTTGCTTTGCTGCTTAGACTCTACTCCCAAACCACATCCACCTACAGACTGACAGTGAGGCAGCATTCAACTCAACCCAAATGTGTTTTATTGTCATTTCAACCATATACACGAAACAACATTTCACCGTGGCTGTAATGGTTTAAAATATATAAAAACGACATACGAAACAGGTGTTTACAGCCAACCGAGCGCTAATGCTAGTATGTATTAGCTGAACTTTACGTGTGTGTGCAATAGCTACATGTAGCAGATTATAAACACAGTTGTACATTTGCGTGAAATGTAGAACGGTCGGCATTTACTAGTCACAAACTTCCCCAGCAGTTAGCATTTAGTTGGATACGAGCAGCTAATTTCTGCACAAGTCCGTGTTAACAAAATCTCCACTCTTACCCGGCGACATGTTTCCAAGAAAAACACTGTAGTCTCTGAACTCGCGATTGGAGTTTGGTTTAAGTTGGATGTGCTCCAGTTTGTTGTCTAATGAGCAGACACTTGCAAACAGGATTGATGGAACAGGTGGCTGGCTAGCGTTAGCTTTCCACCTAGCTAGGTCCAGCCCCCGTTTGCGTTTCACCGCTGAGAAATGTCCCCCCATGATCTCCGCCGCTGCTGCCCACTTCGGCCGCCGCTGCTGCCCACTCCGGCCGCCGCCGCTGCTGCCCACTCCGGCCGCCGCCGCTGCTGCCCACTCCGGCCGCCGCCGCTGCTGCCCACTGGTCAAACTAACCTGTACGGCGGGCCGCAGCAACCGAACAGCAACCTCTTACCTCCGAATATTCATCTCTCCTCCGCCCCCCGAGAGCTGGTGGTCTACTAAAGTTTCCAGTGTCCCACTTCGCCGCAGATTCCGTCTGCAAAAACCAACATCCCCGCCCACACTTTTTCTTCTTCTTCTTCTGATTTCAGCAGTATAGACGCTGTTAAGCGTATTACTGCCCTCCACAGGTCAGATTTAAATCTAAATTCTCACACACTCACATCTAAGCCTACACACGTCAAATACACAGGAATGATTCACATCGGCTCTATTCATCGGCCCTATTTTGACATCGGAACGATACCGATGTGTAAAAAAATTACCATATCGGCCGATATTATATCGGCGGCCGATATATGGTGCACCACTACAATTTTGGATGACTTTTCGAAAATGGGTCAAATTTAAATAAACAGGAGGGTTAAGAAAATGGTTTGTAATGCTATTTTTGACGGTTACAAATGTGGTTTAATTATTGTTTTCATGATGACTGAATAAAACTACTACCACTACTGAAACTACTACTATTCTTGTAATTTATTGTATGCCTTTGTTGTTTTATGTAGTCAACCTAATACTTGTTTTTCTATTTTTCTTTTTTTTATTCAGTGGTTACTTCAATTTCAAAAACGTGTTCAATTTGTAGATTTTTCGGACTCTTGTTGTGTTTCTGTTGCCTTGATTTTATTGTGCAAATAAATAAATAGATTCAATTTGTTGTCAAGTCCTCTTCCTCTCTCCTCCTCTCCGTCTCCGACCAAGCGTCCCGTTTCAATTGAATCCCGTCCCGTTTCGTTGAATATCTCACTTTTGTTTTAGGTTCCTGGTGAAGCTGCAGGAGTTCAACTACCAGCTCCGAGTCAAGGCCGTGTTTGATAAGTAAGCTGCGTTCAAAGACTTCATGTAACCTGCTGAAAGCTGTTTGAAACATGTTTGTTTAATACATCTTCATCTGTCCCGCAGAGATGTGACGGACAAGAAAGGGTACGTCTCAAAACCATTTTACACACATTTCAATTTTTTATCATATTTTTATTATTAAAGGTGACCTATTATAGTTTTCCGTATTTTCTGTAACATCTATAATGTTACAATGTTGGATTTTCAAATCAGGTAAACCTATTTCAGACAAATCCTAGTGAGCAAAAAAAAAACTCAGATTTCCCACTGTTCTGAACGCTCCCGATTCTTTTTTTTTTTTTTTTTTTTCCTGATTCTTCACCCGTTTTTTTTTTCCTCTCTCTGTCACACGGAGCTGGCCTTTTATGATTGGTCAACTCCTCCAGGCAGGCTGCTGCAGTGTTATTATTTATTTATTTTTTAGGGCTATTGCTCAACACAGGGTTCACATTGTCGCAAGTAGCTACTGTACATGCTAACGCCAGAAAAAGCTGCACTCTTGGCTGCCAATGTTGTTCATTTCTTCCCCAATTTCAGGTCACATTACTCATGTTTCCTGTTGTGTAGTATCCTCTTTCCTCCTCTCTTTTTCTCGTGCCTTTATCTGCAATTTAAAAAAGTTCTGCTTTATTCCATTAAGTCAATTACATTTTTTTATTTATAGTATCAAATCATAACAAGAGTTATCTCGGGACATTCTACAGATAGAGACCACACTCTATAATTTATAAACCGTCAGAGGAGCCGTCTGCCTTCATTTGGACCGATTTGACTTGTTGAATCGGCAAGTGGGCTGTCGGACTCACTGACCAATCTTGATTGGTGGAGTGCTAGCCCTCGACTAGCGAATCAGTGCATGAGAAAACCGGAGCTGACAACGGCAGTATCTTCTTGTTACTAGCCATCGTGTTTTCTTCCGTTCAACGAGTAATGACAACAACGATGCCTAGAGAGATGTTCCATCATTTCCGGTTTCTTTTTTTTTTTTTTGCCGACAATACAGATTGCCGGCGCCTACTGTTATGGAGACGTATTGCGTCTTGCGCATGCGCAGAACGTATGCTCATGTCGGCGTCGCTGCGGTGTGTTCCGAGGCACTTTTTTGGACCTCGTGGAGCCGACTGATCAGTCCAACTGCCTTTTCTGCTGACGGTCGGCGGTCAGGTTGGTGTATCAGAGCCTTCACAATCCATTGCTAACAACAAGTAGCTGCATGCTAACGCCAGAGAAAGCTGTACTCTTGGCTGAAATATAGTTAATTTCCCCCCAATTTATTTCAGGTCACATTGCTACTAAAACATGTCTGGTTGTGTAGTATTTGGTTTAAAGCCCTTTGGTGTTTTTTTCACGGTACAACGTCCTGCTATTTACCTCGTTGCAGTCAGTTCCGGCGGCAATGGAGATTCCAGGAGACTCGCAGAGATGAGGAATCGCTGACCAATCGGAGCAGACTGGGTTTTTTTTTTTTTTTTTTTTTTTTGGAAGGGGGCTTAAAGAGACAGGCGCTCCAACAGAGCATCTCAGACAGAGGGTGAATACAGGTGCAGCAGCCATATAGGGTTTTTTGAACATTAAAGCATGTAAACATGTTCTAGTAGAATAAAAAAATACAAGTATTAATCTGCAAACGGTATATAATAGGTCACCTTTAAGTAAAGAGAAGTTTGGACAATTTCAGGGGGAACAAAAAAACATTATTTAGGCTCTAAAGAATACTTGAATGTAAATACATGTTCACTCTTCAGTTGACTATTATTAGTCTTAACTATCCCTAATTCATTGACTTCTTGATGTCGTGCCTCTTGTCAGATTTCGGAAGTTTAATATTTTGGGAACAAACACCAAAGTTATGAACATGGAGGAGTCGAACGGCAGCCTGGCAGCAGAGTTCAGACATTTGGTGAGACTTATTGCCGGTTTGCTCTTTTTGCTCCTCAATAAAACAAGGTAGTCAATTGTGGTGCTTTTTAAGTTTTTTTTTTTAGCTTTCATTTCACGGTAGGAAGATGTAACTTTTCCTGCTTTGGTACCCCTACAGGTTGGAAGTGGAATTGTCCATTACATTATGCAAGTTTCCCAGATAGGGTAGCGCAAGCTGTAGTTGCCGTCACTACCCGATGTGAGTCGAGTGCAGATGTGAGTCGCGCATTGCTCAGATTTAAACGGTTTACGGCATAATGTGTCCTACTGAAATTTGTGAAATCCATAAAATAATAAACTTTTCTCTTTACATATGATAACAGAAGATGGAAATCATTTCAAAAACGTTTTAGCTAGCTGTGATTGTTTGATTGCTAACGTTAGCTCAAAACGCCGTTAGCAACTTGTATGCCACTTGTCGCAAAGTGACGCATGCCATGACATCTGCACTCGACTCACATCGGGTAGTGACAGTTGCGAATGAACTGGACAATGTAACGTAATGGACAATTCCGCTTCCCACCTGTAGGGGGACCGAAGCTGGATAAGTTTCATAGTGTTGCTTTAAAAATTAAAAAACCTCACACCACAAAGACTGCGTTTTCTCTAACTTGTTCTCATTCTTCACGCAGCAACTGAAAGAGCAGAAGGTCGCCGGCAACAGAACAAACGAGGTAAGCGCCTCAGTGAGCCTGCTGGCATTGTTAAGACGTGTTCCGTTTTTAATTTGAAATAAGAAAATTGACTCGATAAGGGGGTGCAAGTAAATGACTGCAGAGATGGTAACTGAGCAAACAGCTCTTTAAATTAGGTTAAAAGTACCAGCAGAAGAAGTAGTCTGACCTTGTACTTTAACCTACATTGTGTAAGAACTTCTCCCATCTAGTATATGACAACGAACTGAATATTACTTTCTAGTCCTTCCTCCTACGGTGGCCAAACCCGAAATCAGCTCTTATTATCTCCATCGTTCACATGCAGCTGTTCTAGCCACTCCAATATTAACTTTGGTCTTGTTGCTTTGCCTGTCGCGTTGTCGTTTTAATTCTCTTTTTCGCTTCCCTGGCGAGTAATCAACCCCTGGCATTCGTCACGGTGCCACTGAGTGTAAGAGGGCAAAATGTGGCATGTCCCTCTTTGGCTAATGTATTTTAATGATGAAGGCGCAACATGGCAGAATACATACGAGTGACTGGCCCACATGTATTCTGAATGATTCTGAATGGCAGATTCTATGCTTACGAGAATACTTTGATTAGTTGGTGGAAATAATTACACATGAATGAGCACATATTTGTGAAAGAACAAAGTTTTTTTTTTTTTGCTAAGAATCAACTCAAAAAATTACACAATGTAGTTTTAAGTAGAAGTACTAATACTACTAAGGAAGAGGATTAGGGCCACATGTGAAAACAATTATCTGAGTTCTTTTTTTTTTATTCTCAGAACTCAAATTGTTTCACATGTGGCCCCAATTGTCTTCCGTATGCACTCTTTACATATATACTCCATTAGAAGTAAAAGTCATGAATTCAAAATTCTACAAAAATGATAAGCTTTTCCCACATGTCTCTACGACGTGTTAATGCAAGACAGCCAATCACAAACATTATTAGATCTTGGTGCTGCGTGCTTATTGGCTCACCGACACTGATGAGATTTACTCCTTAGGGATTGATTGGAATTTGGTATTGAACGACGAGGCATTTTACAATACTCGATACTTTAGTGGCAATTCAGTCGGTACCTAAAAAGTAAAGATTTCGATACCCAGCCCTAGACATGTATGTTTCTGTGCAAAAGTCTTAACGTGTAAAGTAACTAGTAACTAAAGCTGTAACAGATGAACGTAGTGGAGTAAAAAAGTACAATATTTCTCTCTGAAATGTAGCAGAGTAGAAGTAGAATTCAAGTCAAGTGGCATGAAAAGACTCAAGTACAAGTACCTCAACATTTGTACATATGTACAGTACTGGAGTTAATGTACTTAGTAAAATTCCACCACTGTGTGTAACAAAGGGGACGTTCTGTTATCATAATTTTTTTTGCCACTTCTGCGTGGAGGTTTTGTGAAGTTTCATCGTGTGTGTGTGTGTGTGTGTGTTCAGGGTCCTCTGATCGTCACAGAGGAGCTTCACTCGCTGAGCTTCGAGTCGGAGCTGCAGCTCAACCAGTCGGGACTCAACATTAAACTGGAGGTGAGAGACCAGACAAATCAATTTTTGCATTTTGTTTTTTTAACCAATGATTCACCTCAATATTTTCCGTTTCGACGTTACCACAGGTTAGGTTTGACAAATGTCTTATGATATATTTAGGATGTGTCGAAAGTCGATACTGACTAAGCTATTTAGCAGTAGACTGGGTAAACCCAGCCTGATCTGCCGGCGATTTGAATTCTCCCTGCAGCTGGATACCTGTACGTTTTTCTGTCCTGCTTCCTTGACAAATCTGCGGGGACCAATCACAAACTGGCTTATCCACCTGGCGCGCTATTGGTGGGTTTAACACGATGACGATAGAGAAGCGAGCAAGCAGCTTCTTGTTTACATTCGGCAGTAGAAAATCCAGAGCAGACTCCCCCAGACTAATGTTCAATCTTAAAAGATTGAGCTTGGTCTGGTGATATCTAGACTAATTTAGTAACTAAAACGGTATGTGAATTTTTTTTTCAGTCATTTAAGCATTATCTGGCAATGCCGCTAGAGCTGAGGTATGATAGTGTACATGTTGAGTATGCAGTGCAGGGTATGAGATTTCGGACGCAACCGTTGTCTCTCGAAGTGAATAATTAAACTTTTGTTTCTGTTAAAGAAGATCGCAATAGTCAACACTATCGAATCGCAATGCTTCTAGAAAAACTATGCATGAAAATCGCAGCACAAATTGAATCGCCACACGCGTATCGCGAAAGAATCGAATGGACAAAAGTTTATCGTCCCATCCTTGATATTAATGTAAGAGTGTGTTTGTGATTATTGTTGTTGTTATTGTAGGCCATGTCTCTGCCTGTTGTGGTCATCTCTAACGTCTGTCAGCTGCCCAGCGGCTGGGCCTCCATCCTCTGGTACAACATGCTGAACACCGAGCCCAAGGTGAGCGCACGCACAGAAGATGAGGTAATCTTTGGTTATACTCTACGTTATGCGCTACGAGCGCGCACGGAGACGTTTATGCTCAACGCATTGTTGGTTGCAGTACTCTCCGAAACAAAAAAGGGCGTACAAACAAAAAAATCTGTGAATAAGCAACAAGTAGTAGAGAAAAATCAAGGGGGTAAGCGGGCATCCAGAAAAGAGTACCTCCTATGGGGAGAATCTAGGCTAACGAGCCATCACCGTAAGGTGTTTAAGTTTAATTACTAATGTTAACTAGCATGTTAGTGATCAATAATTAGCCTGTGCCTATGTTATCTCCTTACATACAGTACAGGTCAAAAGTTTGGACACACCTTCTCATTCAATGTGTTTCCTTTTTATTTTCATGACTATTTACATTGTAGATTCTCACTGAAGGCATCAAAACTATGAATGAACACATGTGGAATTATGTACTTAACAAAAAAGTGTGAAATAACTGAAAACGTGTTATATTTTAGATTCTTTAAAGTAGCCACCCTTTGCTTTTTTATTAATAAGGGAAATAATTCCACTAATTAACCCTGACAAAGCACACCTGTGAAGGTAAAACCATTTCAGGTGACTACCTCATGAAGCTCATTGAGAGAACACCAAGGGTTTGCAGAGTTATCAAAGAAAGCAAAGGGTGGCTACTTTGAAGAATCTAAAATATAAGACATGATTTCAGTTATTTAACACTTTTTTGTTAAGTACATCATTCCATATGTGTTCATTCATAGTTTTGATGCCGTCAGTGAGAATCTACAATGTAAATAGTCATGAAAATAAAGGAAAATGCATTCAATGAGGAGGTGTGTCCAAACTTTTGGCCTGTACTGTATACCTACGCTCTCCATCTCTGTAAGATTGGGAATGATTGAGATTTCTCTTGGCACAGCTACCAGAAGACTTCCAACTTTCAGACCTTTTTGAACCATGCGCCCGGCGCACGGACCCTTTGTTCCACCGTCAAACTAGCAAAAGTGGATTTGGACACGCCCTAAACTCACCTGCGCCAGGCGCTTCACACTTAGATCATTAAAATATCATGTTTTTCCACACTCTCTAGCATAATGGTTTTTCTTTGCCCAGTGTGGTCTCACTCTCTTTCCACATGTTCAAGGCTGTTTTGAAAGCCAGCAATTCCATTTTGCATCAGCTTACATTTTTTTATTTTATTCTTCTTACATTCCACATCTTCTTACATTACATTCTTACATTTCAAACTTTCTGTACGTGAAGAATCATACGGACTTTTTTAGAGGCGAAGCTGCTCGGCCGGTCTTCCCAGCGGAGAGCTTTGAACTGAAAGCACGCGCCGGGTTACAGAAATCCAGAGGTGCAACTTGCGGCGCCATTTCATGGCCCTCGGCGGGAAACACATCTACTACCATGAACCTACCATCAATTCTCTCTTCTCCTTTCCCCCTTGCCTCTTCTCTCCCCTCAGAATCTGAAGTTCTTCCTCACCCCTCCAGCGGCCAAGTGGTCCCAGCTGTCCGAGGTCCTCAGCTGGCAGTTCTCCTCGGTCACCAAGCGAGGCCTGAGCCAGGAGCAGCTCAACATGCTGGCTGACAAGCTGCTCGGTAGGAACCAAACATGAATTTTTTTTTTTACACAGTTCTGTAGACCTCAATGGAGGCCGTCAAGTGTAAGGCTGCATTTACATTGCTACGTTTTAGTTTAAAAACAACGCTACGTTTCCCCCTGCTCTGGCATTTCCCCCCTCTCATTCCCCCCTGCTCTGCCTGTTGTAGCGTTTTCCGAGCCCCTAAACCGGAGACATTTGGAAACCCCAGTTTGGAGTCTGCCGTGTTGTGTTGCCGTTGCGACGGCCGCAAACGGAGACCTTTCGGCAGTGGGAACACTGACGCCAGCGTTTCTTTCGCCCGACTGGGTCTCATCGGTCACTACAGCACGTCTCGTTTTCTGAGACTTAAACTAGTAGCGTTACCATGATGGGCGGAGTTTACATGCTGCCTCCTGTTGACTAAAAATACTTGTCTGCACGGCGATCGCTTTTGGCTCAAAACTCTGCTTAAAAAAAACCCACAAACGTAGCGCTGTAGATGAAGCCTGGATGTAAAGCCTCAATGTTTCTCTGCAGGAGCCAAAGCCCAGAGGAATCCCGAGGGACAAATCCCCTGGGTCAAGTTCTGCAAGGTGAGCCACAGTCATTCGGAGACCAGATCTTGTCTTACATCTTGGATATCGTAAGTGTTGTCTTTTCCTGCTTTTCAAGGCAACATTTACAGTAAGGTGAAGTCATTTTCTGAACTGTTCTAGCTGTTCTATTGTTTCCCCCAACCCACCTAGTTATTGTATCCACATTACGGATGATTATTGATCTCAAATTTCATTGTAAAAAATGTTTTTTAAAGCACAGTTGGGAATTGGTAGGGGTACAGATTCAATTTTTGGCAAATTATCAAGAATGTTTTATCAATATTAATACAGTTATGAATATGTGTATTAATAACTTTACCAAATTGACAAACAATCAAAACAGGGCAACAATAACAGTAATAAAAATACAGATCTGAATTAACTTGATTCATTTATCTGGTATCTTTTGAAGGAACAAAAGAAGGAAGGAATTGGAGCACATACCTGTTTCATCAGCAGTTATTACAACAAATACACAAATAACCACAAACAAATGCTATTAAAGTACAATAGAATTTATTTACTTCCAAATTATCGATTGTCAATCAATAGCTCTTCAATCAATAAACCTACCAACCACACCTTAGGACCTTAACTAGTGTTGGCAATTAATTGCGGTTAAACAAAGAAACATCGCCATTACAAAAATCATGTAAAAATTGTTATGTGTGTGTGTGTGTGTGTGTGTGTGTGTGTGTGTGTGTGTGTTTTGCGTGACTGTTGAGTTAGAAGTGCCATACAAATAAAGTTTGGTTGATGGATTTAAATTGTCTTATGCTAGCCGTGATGGAAAGCGTTCCCCATCACATAGTGCATTATGTAGCGTGTTCGCCATTTCGTCGTGGTGTTCAATTCTCCGTGGGTTACTTTCTTTCACTATATAGTCCACGATAAAATACCCACAATGCACTGCTAATTTGAGAATAATAAAAAATTACATTTTACTCCCGTGTAACCACAATGCAACGCAGCAAGCAGAAGCACCCGCGGAAAACTGAGAAGAAAAAAAATGGAGCGGACTTTCGTTTCTAAACAGCGGAAATGTAAAAGTGAACGGTTTCCAACAAATCTTATATCAGCTTTGATTGTTCTTTTTTATTTTTATTTTTGGGGGGCATTTTGAGGCCCTTTATGAGG
>NC_041354.1:16383591-16398591 GCF_004354835.1 Perca flavescens
ATCTATCTATCTATCTATCTATCTATCTATCTATCTATCTATCTATCTGTGTTTTATGTAAAGCACTTTGAATTGCCCTGTTGCTGAAATGTGCTATATAAATAAAGCTGCCTTGCCTTGCCTTGCCTATCTAAAGAGTAAGTGTCACATAAAAGCAGTGCAGTAAAAAGTACAACATTTGTGGTGGAAAGTAGCATAAAGAAGTTAGGAAAAGTAAAGATACCCAGCCCCAGCTAGTTAGCCACTCTTTGGCCCACTTTGGCCCTGCTGTGGAAACAAGGTCCAGCCATCTCAGTGTGTCCGCTCTTATCTCTGTGGCGACAGGCCCCCGGAGGGCGTCACACTCACTCCTTAATACCCGTGATCTTCTCCTGACATCAGCCTGATAAGACACTCCCTGCTTAACAAACACACACTCACGCCAGAAGTGTTGGGCAGCAACGCATTACTCAGTAGTAATATATAACTGTAAAATGATTACTTTCCACAGTAACGAGTAGTGTAAGGGATTACAATTTCATGTCATTATATTACATTACTAATCCAAGTAATGCCTTACCAGAACGTGATTTGTTTTTTGTCCCGGGTAGGCTTTCCCAGTTTGGGATTAATAAAGTCCCTCTATCTCTCTTTCATATATGATGTGATGAGGATGCTTGTGCTAACGTAGCGTGCGGTAGGTCAGGGACGCGATATTACGAATCCCAGGTCAGGCGCCCATGCCTAAGCAAGGTAACGTAACCATTTGTACAGGGCCTATCCCCTGACCAATCGGCAATCCTAACCTTAACCACTCGAGGTCAAATGCCTAACCCCAACCAATCGAGTTGCTTCGTAGGGCGGGTCTTGGCGTGGCAATGGTAGGATTCGTAAATTTGCGTCAGGGACAGGGTCACGTCCCCGCGGCTACCAGCCAAAAAGCTAAACGAAGGATGACGGAGAGAGGAATCATTTCAACGGCCGCAAGCAGGGCCGTAGTCCAGTCCACCTTTGTTGAGTCTGAGACCAGGAGTTGTTGAGACCGAGTCCAAATGAGAGACCGTCAAGACCGAGATGGAAACTTACTTACCTGTTCATAATTTATGTGCTGTAACTGAAACCTCATCTTCTGCACTACATACTCAACATGTAAACTTTTGTGTAAACACAAGTGTGTTTTCAGACGCACTGTCAGTACCCGATCCGTTCCAACTGTACAATCCGTTCTGCGCATTTGCAAGATGTTCGCGCATGCGCTGTGGTACGATGATTTACGACACTACCGATCTGTTCCCACACTAGCCTCCACCGGGAAGCTAACGTTAGTTTAGCTAATAGCTAATTCACATTAATTTAGCTAATAGCTAATTCGGGCGGACCGCTAGGTGATTATAGCGGTCTGCCGTTAGCCTCCACTGGGAAGCTAACGTTACTTTAGCTAACAGTTCATTTGGCTAACCGCTAGCTGATTGTAGCGGTCTGCCGTCCGTCAGCCTCCACAGTTAAGCTAACGTTAGTTTAGCTAACTGCTAATTCGGCTAACGTTAACATATATAACAGCTGTTACGTCAGTTCTACTTTACTTGTGCTCATTTAAAATACAATCACTCAACACTTGTCTTTATTGTTACTGTAAAGTCTTAATTTTGCTGTAGCCTGCTTTTCCCATTATGTTTGACTTAACGTTATTTTAGACTGAATCTAGCTGTCCGTTCTGCCTGCACGATCCGTTCTGCGCATGCGTTATTTGTCGGCTAGCGGTTAGCCAAATTAGCTGTTAGCTAAACTAACGTTAGCTTGGGTGGAGGCTAGCGTGGAACAGATCGGGCAGCGATATTACGAATCCGGGCAGGTCGTAAAACGGCATTATCATCTGCGAATGCGTGAACATATTGCGCATGAGCAGAACGGATTGTGCAGGTGGAACGGATCGGGTACTGACACGCACTATGCTGTAAATTTCAACGTCACTTCTTGAGAGCCTCCATGACGTTTGAAGATGCGTCGGTAACGATAACGCTTAAATGAATGGAAGAAGTGAATAACTAGACCAGTGTTTCTCAACGGGGGTGGTACCGCCCCCCAGGGGGCGTTCAGAAGATGATGGGGGGCGTTGGAAGCAATATTTTGGAAAGCGGGGCGTTGAGGTGCCGTTGGGGGGCGTTTGTTAGAAAGCTAGTGTTAACCTTTCCTGATTGCTTCTTTTCCCGACCGTAGTCAGAAAACCAGGGGAGACTGTCCGTTTGTCCGTTATTAATGTTGTCGTTACTACCGCATTGCATTGTGTGATATTTATGCCGGCGTAGTGTCTAGTATTGCATTGTGTTATATTTTACCGGATATAGTTTGCAACTCACATACTATTGGTTTCATACTATGGTTTCGGACTACGGTTTTGGTTTCGGATCTCACATGCTGTTTTAGCTACTAAAAAGCATGTTTGTGTGGAATTTGGGACGCAGCCAGTGTGTTGTATATGTACAAAGGCCTCCACATGTACGTACGTACGTACGTACGTATGTACCCTTCGTCACTGCCTCTGTCACAAGAGGAAGACGAGTCCAGACTTCAGTTGCTGGAGGTAGACCCGCAGGGGCAGGAGTGGTGTGAATGCCCATACCTTCCGTCACCATCTCAGTCAAAGCCTCAGAAAGAGTAGCCCCAGTATTGGCTGCTGTAGATGCAGGGGCAGGAGTGGTGTGAATGCCCATACCTTCCGTCACCATCTCAGTCAAAGCCTCAGAAAGAGTAGCCCCAGTATCGGCTGCTGTAGATGCAGGGGCAGGAGTGGTGGGAATGCCCATACCTTCCGTCACCATCTCAGTCAAAGCCTCAGAAAGAGTAGCCCCAGTATCAGCTGCTGTAGATAGAGGGGCAGGGGCAGGAGTGGTAGGAATGCCCATACCTTCCGTCACCATCTCAGTCAAAGCTTCAGAAAGAGTAGCCCCAGTATCGGCTGCTGTAGATAGAGGGGCAGGGGCAGGAGTGGTGTGTTTCATACTAAGGTTTTGGACGTACTAAAGAAATCTCACATACTGTTTTTAGCTACTAAAAAGCATGTCTGTGTGGTATTTTGGATGCTTTCAACGTGTTGTATAAGTACAAATGGTTCATGAGAACAGCTTGCATGTGTACATACGTACCCTTCGTCACTGTCACAAGAGGAAGAGGAGAACGAGTCCAGGCTTCAATTGTTGTTGAAGGTAGAGCCGCAGGGGCAGGAGTCGTGTGAATGCCCATACCTGTCGTCACCATCTTGGTCCAAACCTTAGAAAGAGTAGACCCGGCTTTGGCTGCTGTAGATAGAGCAGCATGGGCAGGAGTCATAACGGTAGGCCAGGTGGGTTCTGTCATTTCAACCTGAGCAGAAAGAAAACCCTCGCCCGCGACAGGACAATACATACTTTATATCACGTTGAATAGCTCCAGATCAATACAGTGTAGAGACCTACTTTAAAACAACAGGACTTTCACCCAGGAGACCGGGGGTTGGTGTCCCTGTTCTTGCTGTCACTGAAACGTACATTTTGTAACTAGGGGCGTCGAAATTAATCATGGCATTGGCGATGGACAATTCTGCATCGATGCAGTGACAGACCATAATCGATTATTGCCTACTGATGTTACTTTTTGATTGTCCGCTCACTGCTTTTTTAGCTGTTGCCTTTTGTCTGTTGTCTGCTGTGTTCAGACTTTGCTACATTCAGGAAGTGTCTCTTTTAAGAGCAGATACAATAAATAACATATATATATATATATATATATATATATATATATATATATATATATATATATATATATATATATATATATATATATATATATATGAGGAGGTGATGCATCGTGATATCGAATCAATTTGAATCGTTGACGGGATCATCGTAATCGAACTAAATCCAGTGAAGATTCACACCCCTATTTGTAACCACCATCTTTTCCTAAACCTAACTGTCTCGTTCTCATGCCGCATGTCCGCTAATTGTATGTCCCGACCCAGAGTGTCTAAAAGTGACGCCAAGAGTCCTGACCAAGCACAATACACTGCTACATTTGGGGTTTTGTTTGGACTTTTCGTCACCATTTCGGTCACGTCCGTCAGACCAGGCAGGTAGTGGTAATACAACCTGAGCAGAAAGAAAACCCTCGCCCAAGACAGAACAATGCATACTTTGGACCCTATCTGGCACCCGGCACAGCGCAAAGCCCGACGCAAGTGTCTTTGCTAGTTTCAAACTAGCAAAAGTGGATTTGGAAAACACCCTAAACGCCCTAAACGCACCTGCGCCAGTCACTTCACACCGTGCGCTTAGATCGTTAAAATAGGGCCCTGTATATCATGTTTTTAATATCTCCAGGCAAACCAGAGATGGGAATAAATGGCTTAGACCAGGGAGGGTTAATATTTTTAATAGGGCTGTCAAACGATTCATTTTTTTAATCGCTGAATTTCTATAGTTAATCGCGATTAATCGCATGTTTTATCACATGATTAAAATTCTATTATTTTGCATTTCAGAACTGTTTTTAAGTACATATTAACAATGGAAAGCAATTCTTACCAGTGTATCTTGATTGGGAATCAAATGAATGCAAGGAAAGTTATGAACTTGACTTTAAGATTTGTATGTGTTTATTATTTATTTACTGTAAACAAAAGAAAAATGTGTGAATCTAGTCATAATTGCACAATTCCTCCAAGCACCTAACTAAAAAACTAAAAATCCCTCTCCTTACCAGAGTCAATATAGTGTGCAGTAACTCCTAAATAATTTTGATTAGTCCCTGACGTCCAGTGATCACCGGTTGGCGAGACAGCGTTTGCACTTTGCAGCAGCTGCATCAACCTGAGACCCGTTAACTGTCCTATGCTTAGCTTTTAGCTGGTATTTTAATTTGGCCTTTACACAATGTGCATATGGCTTTCGACTTGTCTACGAGCCGTCCGGGAGTTATGAAAAATAAAAAGCGCCATTCAGAATCGTGTTGCTGCTGCATTTCTCCATCATGCCTGCAGCCTGCAGCAGTAGGATGTGTTAGGAGGAAGTATGGCAGCTTGATGATAAGTAAAGGTGCGGTTAGGGTCAAAATAGTAGCCTGTTAGGCACGACGCGAAGCCGAGTGAAGTGTAAATTAATAATGGCGTCATGCGATTAAAAAAAATAAAAAATGAATGCGTTATGCTCGGCCCTTAATCGCATCGCGATTAACGCGTTAATGCTGACAGCCCTAATTTTTAAACAATTAATAGCGGGCTAACTTAAAATATTTATAAAAGTTAAGAACGAGCACTTGACAAAGTGAGTTTTGTTTTCTTCGTCAAAAAGCGAATTTTTTTGCAGCTTCCTCTTGTTAAAATGATGACTCGTGAGCATGATTTAAACAAATGCAAATAATGCAACTTTGTCTTGACTGTTGACAGTAATGGTTTCACACCTGGGGCAGGTTTTTACTGTAAGTGCCAGCAAGATGCTTTATCATACACTGTCAACCTTTATACATTATAACTGCAGCAATTTGTTTTAATTTTTTAAAAGCTTGAGCACTTGTAGTTCTTCCGGGGTGGGTGGGAGGACGTGTTCGGCTCCTCTTTCTGCTGTCTGCCGTGAGTGGGCTTCATTCCGTTTCAGATTGATGCCGCCCGCCGGCCGGCCGAGAACACAATACATGAGACAAATACATGAAACTGTATTTTATTATTGATGCTATCTTTATTGTTTAACTCCTCAAATACAACGTTAAAAAAAAACATCCATATTATGAATATTATGTATTTGTATCTTTTCTATCCGCCGAGCGGTAATTACGACGTCACTTCCGGAGTTTTCAGCTGATTTCTTTTAAACATTATTACGATGCATAACTTACTGGAACAAAACTGAGCAACGTTTTGTTGCTGGTGACAAAACTACTGATTATATATATTTATTAGATGACTTGCTTATATTCTAATGTAGAATGCGGTCTGTTATTTTCTTGATAACCGTTGCTAAGTATAACACACCGTTGCCATGCATAGCAGAGCGTTGCCATGGACGCAGTTCTGTTCCCTCTGGAGGAGAGCTATCAATAAATCCACTAGAAGAAGATTGGCGTCGGGGTCCTGATCACCTCGTCATTGTTGTTGTCGCTATAACAACGCTCTACATGATCCCTTACGTACATTGAAGCGATACTGGCGTTATAGACCCGCTGATCGCCGTCTGATTCTGTGAATAAATGCCCGCATTGCATCGTGGGACATCGGCTTTGAATGCGCCCAGCTCGGCTCATATCGTAGCTTACTGTTCTCTTATTTACTGTAATATTTCACCTGTAATAAAACCGAAATAATATTATTAAAATAAAGAAATGCATACCATGATAACAGCTAAATACATGTTGAAAGATGTAGCGTTATAGTTTTAAAAATATCAATAAACAACAAAGCAATCCAGCTTCCCTGGCCGAAATAGACCGAAATAATATCATTAAAAGAAATACATATAAACCGTGATAAGATCTGGTGAATAAATGTTGATTAAAACAGCAATTATTTGGCTAAAAATACCAATAATATCAAAGCTGTATCCAGCTTCTCTGCTGCAGCTGAGTGGCAGAAAGTTTCGTGCTGTGATTACGTAAGATGCTTCTCATTGAAATACATTAGTATAAAAAACATGACCCCAACACGTAAATCTTCACAATTACGTAATGGTATCACGTTCTAATAGATTTAATTTCGTAATGCCATCACGAACTGAAGTGAGACTGGGTTGACAGATCATACTGTGAAATGGCAATGCATTCTGTTTTTACAGTGTAAAAAGGAACTGAAACCAACCGTGAAGATGAATTAAAAAAATTAAAAAATTAAAAAAACTGGCTTTAAGTTGATGTAAAGTTTGTAGCACTGGATGTAAATGTGGCAACAACAAAAAAAGATCCATAACCACTGGTGTCATCCTCTAAACATTCAAATAAAGAAAGCAGCTGCAGGATTATGTTTACTCAAAATCTCTGTGATTATGTCACGTTTTCTCTTGTAAAACTTTAAGTAAGTAAGTAAAGTGAAACTGAAACTATCAACTCGATGGAATATGACTCAGTGTTTGTGACACAATTATCTCTGAGCCGCAGAGCGTCGAGGTCATTTTAATCAGATTTTTATTCCGTTCTACCCAAAATGTAGCAAAATCTTGCTATATACAAGATTATACAAGTTACATACAAAGATATAAGATATACAGTATATATATATATACAGTATATATATATATATATATATATATATATATATATATATATATATAGATATATAGATAGATAGATAGATAGATAGATAGATATATATATATATATATATATATATATATATATATATATATATATATATATATACACAAGTTTTTAACTTTCCTCTCACACCCCTCTCTGGTCTCATCAAGCTTTCATTTATGTATTTACGACTGTAGCAGAAGGTAATGGCTCACAGAAAAATAAGCTAACTGAGAACAAACATGCAGCAAAGTTATGTTTAGGGAGGACACACGGCTTTACGAGCAGTGTTTGAGAGATAAGAAATATTGCCGAGTAAAAACAAAAAAAGCTGTTAGTTTGGACGGCGGCTTGTTCTGAAAAAACAGTCACAATGCAGAACAGAACAGAACTTTAAAGACTTTAAACTGTGATTTGAAAAAAAAGGTTAAAAAAAACTCACCAGTTATGAGGCGAAGAGGAATAATGGGAAGAAGAAGAAGAAGAAGAAACACAACAGAGCGTATGCTGAAACACACACCCACTCACACACACACACACACACACACACACACACACACACACACACACACACACACACACACACACACACGGGTGTGGTGTCAGTCCCCAGGGTCAGGATCTCTTCCCCCTCCGGCCAATCAGGGTGCTGACTCCACCCTTTCTGATGCTACACAGCCTGCAGATGTCTGAAACTGTGCAGCTGACAACGCCTCTTACATCATCTCCACACACACACACACACACACACACACACACACACAGTGTGTACACTGTGTTTAATAATCTCACCTTCAGCCTCTGAATTAATGTAGATCTTTACTCTGGACTTGGACTTAGACTTGTAAGTTAATGACCTGAGACTGGACTTGGACTGGTAAGGTAATGACTTGAGACTGGACTTGGACTTGTAAGTTAATGAACTGAGACTGGACTTGGACTGGTAAGTTAATGACTTGAGACTGGACTTGGACTTGTAAGTTAATGACTTGAGACTGGACTTGGACTGGTAAGGTAGTAACTTGAGACTGGACTTGGACTGGTAAGTTAATGACTTGAGACTGGACTTGGACTGGTAAGTTAATGACTTGAGACTGGACTTGGACTGGTAGGTTAATGACTTGAGACTGGACTTGGACTGGTAAGGTAATGACTTGAGACTGGACTTGGACTGGTAAGGTAATGACTTGAGACTGGACTTGGAACGGTAACGTAATGACTTGAGACTGGACTTGGACTGGTAAGGTAGTAACTTGAGACTGGACTTGGACTGGTAGGTTAATGACTTGAGACTGGACTTGGACTGGTAAGGTAGTAACTTGAGACTGGACTTGGACTGGTAAATTAATGACTTGAGACTGGACTTGGACTGGTAAGGTAATGACTTGAGACTGGATTTGGACTGGTAAGTTAATGACTTGCGACTGGACTTGGACTGGTAAGTTAATGACTTGAGACTGGACTTGGACTTGTAAGTTAATGAACTGAGACTGGACTTGGACTTGTAAGTTAATGACTTGAGACTGGACTTGGACTTGAGGCATGATGACTGCGTTGACTTGCGTAAATTCACATTCAAGTTCGAATGTTCGCCGTTAAAGGTGCTGTAGATAGGATAGGTAGATAGGTAGGATTGCAAAGATCCAGGACTTGGCCCAAAAATGTGTACATCAACAACTTCTCAGTCCCTCCCCCCTTTCTGCTAAAGCCCAAAACGGTCTCCTAAGCCCCTCCCCCCACAAGGGGGAATAAATGTGTGTGCATGGCCCTGATTGGTGCATCTGAACCTGGAACTGTTGATTTTTGCAAACTGCACTACAGGCTGTAGGTGGTGCCAGAGGAGCCGGATTGTTTTGTAAATTACCAGCATGGAGCTCGGCTTTTCCGCATTCTTGGCCCATGATGTCACGGTGGACACGCGCACTAGCAACAATTTGTTTGTGTTGTCGTAGCAACCGGTAGCAACATGCTCGTTCATGAGCTTTATCTCCCGTGTCTCTTACAAGTGGCAAACTTATGAACTCGCCGTTTTCATTGTCTAAAATATTCACTAACGTTAAACATTGTGTTTTTGTTGTTCCCAATCGTTTACATGCTTAGTTAAATAAACGATAGATGTATTTAGCTAGACAACCAAGGAGATTTAATCATTATGTCGTGCTACTAGCTAGCTTGCTACTAGCTAGCGCTAGCAGTTAGCCTGCAGTTTGGTGAACAGAGCTCATCCATGGCTTCATCTCTCATCCATGTTAAAAGCTTTACAGCATACAGCCCTCGGATGTATCATAGGAGAGAACCAAGGCCATGTAATCACTATGTCTGTTGTAACGTTATGTAGGCATGATCTTAATACAGCCATGCTAGCTAACCCTGATGTTAGCAACTAGCTAGCTAGCCGATAGCCCTGCCAGTTTAGGAAACGCTAATGACGTTACATCCACTTAACAAGCTTTACAACATACATACATCCCTTGGATGTATCATAACTTCATAAGATAATACCACGGACGTATTAATAGAACACATGGTGAATTACAACCATTAGCTATATCCATTATTACAGCTAGCTACATGAGCTCGGGAGAACAGTCATGTGAGCGGATGTGCGCAGTCCCGTGGGTCTGCTCGCGTCCATTACGCGCGTTCATCATTTCAAATTTAATAATTCTGGATTTGCTTCTAGTGACTGTTAAAAATGTTAAAAACGTAAAGTTTTAAACAAGGACCCTTTTAGTGTTCGGGCTGGTAGGTTGATATACCCTGAAACAAATTATCCGCTGAAATATAGACGTTTCTTTCGCCATGTAATATCTATGTGAAAAGTCTTTCTGGGCCATGGGGTGCAGTACCACTGTTATCCGCTAAGCCCATGTTGGCATATAGACTTAGCGCTCCTCTTGGGGGCTTGATTTCACATCCATTCGGCTTAGGTGCTGACCAAAACTGCTCGGGTGCTGCAACCTAAGACTTATAACGGTAGGGTAAACCCTGTATATGATCTAAAAGTTACTTGGTTACCAAAGTTCTCTCTCTGATGTTCAGTTTGTGGTCTTATACATGATTCCTTCTGTTACGAGGGAAAACACTGATCCAAAGTCTGCAGAAAAATAGGATTGAGTATCTTTTAAGTCACTAAAACAATATATGACAGATGTTTTATGGTGTTGAGGAAATCTGCAGAACCTCTATATAAATATAACGACAAGCAGACCCGAATAAATTGGGGCGAGTTGAAACAATGTGTTTTCTTATTTGTACAAACTTTTCTTTTACAAAGTGCAACAATGTTAATCATTAGGGGGTAAAAAAACAAGAGTCACACATTGATAATTTAATTCATTTCATATCATCGACATCCAAACAAACCAGTGCACAACATTTCAAAAATACATCTCGACAGACAAACTCTGTTCCAACTCTTTTGAGAAACACTTTTTTTATAGCTATCATCTATGCTAAGCTATGTTTTTTTTTTTTTTGCATGATGAGAAGATTGCAGTGAAACGTTGAGTCGGATTCTTCGCTACAGGCAATAGCGGCTACTAAATCCAAACATTTTATGATTATTTTAACAGCCAGCTAGACATTTTAAATGTAGTACATCTCAAATAAATGTTATCAAATTACTTGTTTACCAACTACCTAAATACCAAGCATCTCCAAAGAGAGCTTCTTAAGAAGAAACACGTAGAATAGACAAACTTACTAGCGACATTTGAAATCTAACAGAAAATAAACTCCAAGTTATGGTTGGCGTTCTCGCAGCTAGCGATAAAAAAAGAAAAAGCCATTTCTAACATTTGACTAGCCAATTACATGTATTTTAATATTAAGACTAAGTTACAAGTCATTCCCAATGTTCGATAGTCAACTAGATTTTGTAAAGTGTGCCTGAAACGTCGGTCAACTCCTACTGCATCTACTGTAAAATTGTGGCGTCCAAAGTGACTTCTAGATTAGCTAAATCTCGCAAGCCGTTTTAAAACTTTTACTAGCCAACGACCAACTTACGAGTCACTTTCGATATTTGATAGTCAACAAGCAAACCCAGGTGCCTCTCTCTGTAGTTGGTTGACTCCCACAGTGTTTAAAAATCGTAGCCCTTTTCTCGATTTACTGGCCTCCTAACACGTGTAAAATCTCAAAAGAATTAGGATGATTGGAGGCTGCTTGCCTAACCTACTAGCCACATCTGAAATATAACAGCCACAATCTTTTTAAACAACAGTTTTATGAAGTATCTCCAAATGGTTATCATGTGAAGTAAAAAGTTTACACGCCATTTTCAACCAAAGAACCTTAAAATTATTGATCGGTGGTTTGCTGAACTCAGTATCCGAAGTTGGTAGCTGTACCCAAAAATCTAGTGAACATTCGTAAATGGTTTGATTCATAGAATGGGATTGGGAATTATGCTAAATTGTCTTTTAAAAAGCGCAGAAACATGGCCAATTTCTGACATTTTTCTCTTAAAAAAATGGCCACATAGGTCGTTTTGTTCAAGCAATTAGGGCTCATATTTACGTTGATAGTGGCGGCGCCCTCTAGTGGCTGTTGTCATGATGACAGGAGCAAAACAGGAAGTAAGATGACAGAGTGAGGCAATTTGGGGGGGAGGGTGGGGGGGAGATGGCGCAAACAAACACAGGACTTTCGCCCAGCAGACTGGGGTTCATGTCCCGTTTAAAAATAAAAGTAAATGACAATTTTTTTGACACATTTTTCCAAATAGTTTTTGGCCCCGTCAACCTGACCAGACTGCGGCCGTTTCACAACAATAACGACGTTTAAAAACCAGTATTGTTACATGTTCTATGGTTTAGATATGTGGTTTGGATATTATCCTGTAGGACCTATTTCCTGCCACCTGCTAGGGGCTCTAGTTTATGGAACGCTCCCGTCATATTAGCGCACACGTGTCAAACTCAAGGCCCGAGGGCCAAATCCGGCCCCTTGCAGATTTTGATCCGGCCCGCATGTCAATTTAGATTCACAATAAATTTTGGCCAACCCTAGTTTTTGTAGCTTTTTCATTGTTTTGTTGCTTTTTTTCCGAAATTTTTGCCCACTCTTTTGCTACTTTTTCCACCGTTTTTGGCGCCTCTTCCGATGTTTTTTCCAATGTTGTTGTCGCTTTTGTCGACCTTTTTTGTTGCTTATTTTTCTTGATGGCCAACTTACTTTTTGGCGGTTTTATGTCAACCAAACTGTAAGTGAGAAGACTACACAAGACATGATATAATACAGTAAAAGATGCTTGACCTTTGAGATGAAATAAAAGCATGCTGGCCCGTGATGGGATTCTTATTTTCCAGTGTGGCCCCACGCGAAATAGAGTTTGACACCGCTGTATTAAAGGGTAGGAATAAAACGATTGATATGGCCGTGTGATTTTGGAGGCCCTGTTGCAATTTCTGCAGCCAACTGGCGTCTGTCGTGCAACATTTGTTTTGTAAAAAGTACACTTTTAGAAATCAGTGGCTAGTTTTGTGACATACTTCAGAGCCTGAAGCCGTTTTGAAGACTTTACAAGCCATCTATGTATTTAGACTGAAAGACAACAAGGTAGATTATTATTGCCAACCGGCACCGATAATGTTTTGGCTGCTGGCTGGAAGTTGTGAGCTCTCAGGGCACCTACAGGCTTTTCCCCCTTCTTTTATAATTTACTGTAGCTCTCCTCTTTTGTCTCCGCGGTCACCTCCTCCTCCTCCTCCTCCTCCTCCTCCTCCTCCTCCTCCTCCTCCTCCTCCTTCACTCGTCCTCTTGCTGGAAGAACTCGTGGCAAAAGACGGTAACCATGGCGATGAATGTCATGAACTCCTGGAAGTCGCACTCGGAGTCGCCGTCCGTGTCCAGGCCCTCCATTAGTTTATCGAGCGCCTCCTGGTCTTTCACGTGCTGCAAGAATCAGAATCAGAGTCAGAGATGCTGAGGTGGAAAGTAACGGATTACAGTTACTCACGTTACTAACTGAGAATTTTTTTTTAGGGTGTACTTTTAGTTTTTAAAGTAGTGTTTGAAATCTGTAATTTTTCTTTCACTGCCGTATGTTTTGTTTGAAGTATTGTACATTGTAATACATTTTAAAGTTTTATGACATGCTGCTTTTTGGATGCTTTTATATAGACCTTAGTGGTCCCCTAATACTGTATCTGAAGTCTCTTTTATATAGACCTTAGTGGTCCCCTAATACTGTATCTGAAGTCTCTTTTATATAGACCTTAGTGGTCCCCTAATACTGTATCTGAAGTCTCTTTTATATAGACCTTAGTGGTCCCCTAATACTGTATCTGAAGTCTCTTTTATATAGACCTTAGTGGTCCCCTAATACTGTATCTGAAGTCTCTTTTATATAGACCTTAGTGGTCCCCTAATACTGTATCTGAAGTCTCTTTTATATAGACCTTAGTGGTCCCCTAATACTGTATCTGAAGTCTCTTTTATATAGGCCTTAGTGGTCCCCTAATACTGTATCTGAAGTCTCTTTTATATAGACCTTAGTGGTCCTCTAATACTGTATCTGAAGTCTCTTTTATATAGACCTTAGTGGTCCCCTAATACTGCATCTGAAGTATATTTTATATAGACCTTAGTGGTCCCCTAATACTGCATCTGAAGTCTCTTTTATATAGGCCTTAGTGGTCCCCTAATACTGTATCTGAAGTATCTTTTATATGGACCTTAGTGGTCCCCTGATACTGTATCTGAAGTATCTTTTATATAGACCTTAGTGGTCCCCTGATACTGTATCTGAAGTCTCTTTTATATAGACCTTAGTGGTCCCCTAATACTGCATCTGAAGTATATTTTATATAGACCTTAGTGGTCCCCTAATACTGCATCTGAAGTCTCTTTTATATAGGCCTTAGTGGTCCCCTAATACTGTATCTGAAGTATCTTTTATATGGACCTTAGTGGTCCCCTGATACTGTATCTGAAGTATCTTTTATATAGACCTTAGTGGTCCCCTGATACTGTATCTGAAGTCTCTTTTATATAGGCCTTAGTGGTCCCCTGATACTGCATCTGAAGTCTCTTTTATATAGGCCTTAGTGGTCCCCTAATACTGTATCTGAAGTATCTTTTATATGGACCTTAGTGGTCCCCTAATACTGTATCTGAAGTGTCTTTCCCGAAATTCAGCCTTGGAGCAGAATTCCAGCCACTAGAGCCAGTCCCACAATGAGCTTTCCTTAGGATGTGCCATTTCTGTGTCTGTAGCTTTAATGCTATTGAGGAGGAGAGAGGGGGGGCAAGGTGGAGGGTGGGGGTGTGGCCTTGACCAACTGCCACCTTTCCCCTTATGACATCATAAGGAGAAGATTCCAGATCGGCCAATCTGACCTTTTAATTTTCTCAAAGGCAGAGCAGGATACCCTGGGCTCGGTTTACACCTATCACCATTTCTAGCCACTGGGGGACCATAGGCAGGCTGGGGGAACGCATATTAATGTTAAAAAACCTCATAAAGTGACATTTTCATGCCATGGGACCTTTAAAACACATCCGTTACTGAGTAAAATAATTCTAAATGAATATTACAATACAATACAATATCTATAAAGTGTTACAGATATGTTCAAACCGTCCAATAAGGAACGGGACCAAGCTGAAGCTGGTTATTGTTCCCGCCCCTCATTCAACTTTAAATAGTGACTGTATATATTACATATTTTGTATAGCAAGATAACAAATATACATTAAAAATATGTCATTTTAAACGCCTAGCTAACATTTGTTTTTTACATTTTGCACCAAACAACC